>NC_058034.1:4430889-4730889 GCF_019176455.1 Solea senegalensis | reverse complement strand
GGAGAGAGGAGGTGTGAGGGAAGAGGGAGAGAGACGATGGCTCAGGCTCGACTGGAGACTTAGCTTGTTGTTCCACTTGAGTTTTACTTTACTGAGCAAATCATTTGGTTGAGCGGTGTATGCCCCTCCACTCGCTCACTTCCTCCACCTTTCGTCTATTCATCTCCTGTCCCACTCTGCCCTCTGCCGCTCTTCTTCAGGTTGGGGAGAACGATGTGTGTGTGTGTTTTTGTTAGGATCAGTTTGATGAGTAGACCTTGTGGAGTGAGGACATTGTAGCTGTTTCTATCTTTAAATTACTTAATTTGAGGGTAAGATTTGATTTTAAAAACTAGTGCACAGTTAGGTTTAGGTCTGGATTAGAATTTTGGGATTTTGAGTTTGGGATTAAGCATCCAGTTAAATTGTTCAAGGAATGTCAATGAGTGTCCTCACAAAGATAGAAATACGAGGATATGTCTTTGTGTGTAACTTGTCCCACTTTACTGCCAAAATTAATTTTTAAAGAGAGTCCCACTAAGTTTTCATCGGCTTTTATCCACAAACTACACACAGAAATAAAGGTGGGTCTACAGTTTATTGTCTTTGCCCCGTATGCTCTGCCAGCTACTTCACAGCATTATAACTGACATATTATGGACTGAGAAATGAAGTGCTACTTAGGAACGCAAGACCACATCCCAATCTTATTTCTCTTCCGCACACATAAGCACACTTAAGTACACACACATACACAAGAACACGCGCACATAGTGGCTGAGCTTTGAGGAGTAACGAAGCAAACAATGAGTTTCCCCAGTGTATTGTGGCTCGGCTGCTTTGGTTTAAATGTAAGGATAGTCATCAGCACTTAAACGCTTGATTGATGGCACAGAATCGAGGATGATTGTGGGATATGCCAGCTCCAAATGACAAGCAATTACTCATTTGGTGTAATGAAAACCTTAACACCAATCATGGAAGCTTTACACCGTGCTAATGCTTTATGTAATATTATATGTTCCTTTCATCCACCCCTACATCCACCCCCGCTGCCATCCCTCGGGTGTCGCAGCAGACATTTACTAAATAACATAATTTGTAATGGCTGAAGTGATGGCACAACAAGCCTGCTAAGTGAGTGAGCAGAGGCAAGTGTTTTTTTGGCTGAGGTTTTTCATTTATTTATTTATTTTTTATTAAAGCTAATCTATGGCAAATAGCTGAGAGACCTGGCAGGTCCACTTACAGTAGCCCTGCAGACATCCGTGCCATTAGGTCTACTGATTACCATTCTAAATGTTTGTCCCGCTTTAGCTTAACACTATTGTTAGTTGCTATGGCAACAGAAGCTCAATTATGTATATTGAATATTTTATTTATACATTTGTACACGTTTGTGTGTGTTTGTATGTGGCCCTCGGCTTTAGCCAACATTATATCTGTGCGTATGAAGGCGCACATGCACACGAGCGAGTGTGTTCATCAACAGCTCTGTGGCGTGAGATAATGAAAGCACTGTCCTCCTTTCTCTCCTCTCCCTTTTGCTCTGCCAAGACTACAATTACCCCTGCACTCCTCTTCCCCACAAAATCACTGTAATTATCTGTAGCCTGCCTGGGCACATGGGCTGGCAACAGGTGCCATGTGAATGCTAATCCCCTCCTCTTGGCTGCATGCTATTCTTCTGCCCGGCCTCTGACAAACCAACTGTCATTGGCAGAAGAAAAGCCACTCCAAAGCTGCACACTCATTCAGAGCTGCCTGCATGTGGACAATAATTAGGCTGCCCAGAGATGCTAAGTAGTGGGATGTCAAGACTAGCTACAATGTAGGCCTTTTGTTGAGCAAGTTAGAGTTGTGTGTGTTACTGAGGAATTATGGGCATACCGTCTTTACCACCTTATGTTAAAAAGGTGTGCTTGAGCTTAGCCTGTGTGTGTTCACTGTGTACACACACACTCACACACATGCACACGCAGAGGGAGATTTGACACCAATCCATGGCATTAAATGAAGTGTGAAAAACAGGTCAGAGAGGACTTCCTGTCTTTATAAACAGCCTAAACGCTGTCCAGATGTTCCATGCCTCTCCCGTCCCTACAAAACCTGCTCACATCAGCACTAAATAGCAAAATATAGCCTCTTTAAAGTGACATACACTAAGCAAGGCAAGGACAGCAGTATATACTACCTTGGTTGCTGCACTTTGACTATGGTCTGGAGTAAAAATGTCAGGTTCGCTGCCCATATTTATTGTGCATTTAAGTGTCTTTGCTTGATTGCCATCCCAATGAATTGCTTCTAGTTTGGCCTGACCATCTGTGCCAGGGATGAGTTATACTTTTAATAAACGACATATGACATGGATACACACTCATGTAAATATGGAAGTGAAGAAGGTGAACACAGGATCGTGCCAATAGAGAACTAGCTTTTTAGGAAAGAGCAGGCTTTTCTAACACAGCCAGTACATAAAGAGCAGTTATGCACATAGACAAGACAGTAGACTTACTCTGGGTCAGTGTGGTGTAGTCTGAAGTGGTGGATCAGGTGTCTCTTTATGGTTCAGTATATCCCAGCTGTTTCAGCAATAGTGTCCTTACTGACTCATATCGTGCTCTGACTGGTACATGAAGTGCATGTTAATTCCAGGATGAGGTTTTTTCGAGTGTAAAACATTTTGCTAGCTTTCATTTTGCATTTATTTACGTACATAAAGGGGAACAATATTAGCCTTGGGCACTGATCCAACTTATAAATTAAAGAATTATGATGGCTCTTACTTTTGTGTAACTACCAAACACACAACATACACAACTGTAACAACACAGCATGGTGCGCCCTGGTCTTCTAATGGTCACTGGGCCCACTGACTTGACCTTTCCATCCATAGATGCAGAAACACCCAGGTCGACTGATTCGCTTCTTCCCTGTTAACTCGGCCATTATTCTGGACACACTCCTTTTGACATGGGGGCCACGTTCAATGTTTAATGCTGTTTGTTTTATATTCCTGCCTCATTTCCTTATATAAAAATTTATGATGACATTCTCTACCTTCCATAAAATATTCATAAATGTCATTACTAATAACTTTCATAGATCATCTAAATTGATCCTTCTGTCTGCTTTTATTCAAGCTGCCCAGCACGGACCCATTAGTTTGAGTGAGAAACAAGCTCTTCTTTTATTTAGTTATGTAAAGACAGGACAGGACCGATGTACTTTTGTGCTCACATTGTACAACGTTTAAGCTCGGCTTTGTGCGTCAGACACTGATTTCAGATATCCACATGAGATCACCGACAGATCTGTTTCTTTCCTTTAAGTACGATCCCTGTCTTGGAATCTATGTGGTCCGCTGAAGTCACACAATCCATGTTTTTCTTTAATGTGGCCTTATGTCTAAATTATTATTTTTTGGTGTATTTTGTAAATGTGTAAAATGTGATCATAGGTGTGAATCTTTATCCGCAGGCCTGACTTGATCTTTAATATATAAGAGATTCCTCACTCCCCACTCCAGTGTTCCCTCCATGAAAATTTCAAATGTCTCGTTAATCATTCATGGTCTAATTTCACTAACATGACATATGCTTTGACATATGCATTATAATACATGCAAAACATGACTCATTTTGACAAAGTTAACAAGAAGTCATACATTTTTCTATGACTTTCTCTCTTTCTCTCTCTTCCCCTTTGTCATTGTCACTCTCTCTATCTTGATTTCTTCTTTACCTTGCTTGACTTCAGTCTCCCTGTGTCTACTTTATTTTTAAGTCATTATTTGTCCTTTTTTAAATAATATAGGTTATTTAATGTTTTTGTATACGGTCGCACAGTTATGAATGCAATCTTCGCTGATGTAATGCTGTATGTTAACGGTAAAGAGAGACGAATGCTGATGCTCAGGTAAAACCTGAGTGAGTCATTGAAATGACAATTTGTTGTATTGTTCTCCATGACTGTTCCCCTGGATTTGCTGGTTGTCTGTTTTAATGATAGGTCTCAGCTTTCAGATTGTCCCTCTGTCTCCTGTCCGCCATCCTGACACAGAGATGAAAGATGAAATGGAGATTGTGACTGATGCAATTATGGTGCTCCTGATTGAAGGAGAGGCCAAATTATCACCGCTCTGATTGGGCTTTGTCTGGACTGAGAGCATGCCACGCTCTGATTAAAGTGTTGTAAGTGTGTGTGTGTCTGTCTGTGTGTGTGTGTGTGTGTGTGTGTGTGTGTGTGTGTGTGTGTGTGTGTTGGATGGAAAAAAGCTTTCAATGGAAGAAAGAAAAAAAAAAAATACTTTGACCTTCCTCCACAAGAGTCCTCTTTTACAAGAACAGAATTAATCCACAGTCTCCTGAATCATATTTAATGTTACCGAAAAGTGATTGACTTCTCTTTAAGCTTTTTCACTTTTTCAAGTTTTTTAAAGTAATATGTAATATTGCCTCAAGACAATTTGGATCGCACATTTTTTATTCATATTTCATCGAGTGTCATATCAACTGCACAGTTTATATCGGCTGCAACATCCTTCGCGTACCACTGGAGGCCTCTTTCTGTCATTTTTCTTTTCTTGTCTCGCAATATAACTTCATGCTCATTCCATATATTTCTCATGGATGCTCGACCCAACCCCCTTTTGAATCCCTCTCTTTCTGGCCTCTCTCTCATCTCCTGCTCCGCTCTTGCATCATTCTTTTTCAAACAGCTTGTGTTCAGCTGAGCCCCAACTTCAAACAGTCATTTTAAAAGGACCGAAACTATCTCATGTTAGAAAAAAAAGAAAAAAAAAGCCCCTGAATATTATTTGCCCGTGCAGCACTGCCACTCCCCTCTCTCATTCTCTCCATCCAGCTCTCTATCCAAAATGTCGATTGTTTATCATCACTGGAGCATTACAGCTCCTGGTTGTTGCATCAGAATTAGCAGCGAGTACAGGAAGAGTAAAGGAAGGACGGAGCAGAAGAGACAAAGGAAAGAAAAGAAGACGACTGTAACACAGCCAATGGCTGTAAAACAAGAACAACAATAGCAACAGAATTGCAGCATGAGTTGCACAAACACACAGTGTGTGTGTGTGTGTACTGTTGGGTCATTCTTGTTTTCAGGTCGAGTTATTTCATCCCTGTGGCTGATCCTTTGAGCCAGCATGGCAACATGAAGGCAACATTTCATATAGCATACCCTCACCTTGGGCTGGGCAATCATTAATAACTATATAGGTAATATAATGATGCATCGAGGTATAACACATGTAATAACTACAATGTTTAACCCACACTTTACTAGTTTATTCAACTTCTACCACAATGGCAAAACATGACATTTATCATGATAAGTTATATGAATGGTGACATTGTTTTAGGCCATATCCAGCTCAGTTGGACAGATTTTTACTTTTTTTACACTTTCTAATTTGGCGCTTCATACCTCCTTCTATCCCTCCATCCACCCTTTACTTTGTGTTTCACTTGCTTCCATTATAGACTGTAATTCAAGGCCTTTAAGTAATTACATTGAAGTCCTCCAGAGTTGTACAGTGGGAACCTAGGGCTCAGGGAATTTTAACCCCTTCACAGTGCAGCAGTTTATGCCATACTAATACCAGGTTCTGCTATAGGTGAAACTCGGTTTGCCTCCCTGTTTAAAACCAAGCCTGATGTAATCTGTTGGAAAAACAGCTTTCTAGTGACAGAGTATCTGTTTGGAGATCCTCAGGCTTTATCTGTAAAGGGAATCTGTCAGCATCGAGAGCTCTCAGTGACAGGGTCTGCTTAAGAGTTAAGGCAGATCAGTGGTTAGGGTTCTCTGTGGCTTGGTGTTGCTTGAAAAACAAAAATGCATACATTACATTTCTCAGACCTTGAACTTGAAACAGAAACCACAATACAACAAAGGAAACAATCTAAACATTATGCCTTTCATACTACAGCTTTGTGGGGATGCATTTCAAAACTAACATGAAAGTAACACCCGCCCACTAAACATTCCAAACTAAGATCATGTGGAGTAATTATGTATTGTCGCAGGCTTCTGTCGTCAATAGTTGAGCTGAGTTCTTCCACCGTCTTACTTGCCAATTGTAGGTTGCTTTGGAATTGAGTGCTGGAATTTGGCTTTGCCCAAGCTCCCACTTATGTACTGTATATACATATGAAGAAGGCTGGTGGACAGAGCTGAGCTCACAGCTTGAGTTCTGTTAATGCAGATGGCTGGTTTCGCCGGCATATGGGTAGGGTTTATTTGCAATGCCAATGAATATTTATGTGTTTAAAGCACGTTTGTGATGGGAGGCTCCTGTGGATATCAGAACAAGATTTTGACTCAGAGCCTTAGTGAGTGGCACAGGGTGTAGCTTAAGGGGATGAGGATTCCTATTCAGCTGTCTTCATGGCCTAAAATGTCTTCATGTTTATCAGTAGGACCTTGCTGAGGGTTAGGGTTAGGGCATCCTTGCTCTGTAAAAGTGAGTGCCCCCCCCCCCCTTTTTGCTTAAAATTATTTAAGCAAAAAGTGCTTAAATAATTTGCACCAAATTTTGTAAGATGGAGAATGGATGCTGCAGATTGTGGATTGTTGTGTTATATTTTTTTATTTGCAGTGCAGTATAGCTCATATATTAAAAACTACACTGCAGAAAATATCTTTTTTTATTTCTGCAGTGGAGTACAGGAGTAGGCAGGGTCACTGGGAAAATAGTTTTAGATTGAGTTTCATCAGTGGGTTATTCACAGCTTGTCCTTATCTCCTCTCATCTGATGCGCATGGACACATACAGTCATTTCTTATGTGACAGATGACCAGAGGCAATCTTTCCATCTCTGAAATGCTCTGCTGTAGTTGAAAGGCTTTTAGTTCCATCTCTTGTTGGACTTTCTATTTTTTCCCGTTTTCTTTTCTCTGTAGGCCAAACAAAACCTGCCAACTGTGCCTTTAATGTGTTAAAACCATATGGAGAACAGTGAATTGATTTTCAGGGTGCAGATACGGACTTGTAACTCTGTAATAATAAGGTGTCCTCAGCTTTTTTGGTACATCCCCACTGAGTGTGTACAATATACAATACAAGGCCACAACTAATCAAATTTTCTCTCTTTTCCTCCCCCATGCCTTTGGCTCTGGTGCATCTCCAACATCAGGTAAGAAATTGTGCTATCATTCCACCAATCAATAGTAATATAGCCTGTAGCTAGTTACACACTGACACTGTCTACACTCAGAGATTTAGATGTGTGCAAATGGCAACAGGGATATTTCACTCCAGACACCAACAATATTATGAGAGCCCAGGTGAAGCAGCCCAGGAAATCCACCTCTCCTCTTTGTTTGGATCTTTTATCAAGACTGATGCTTCTCGTGTAATGAAAGCTATTTGGCAAGAGCTGTCTCTGTTTGGCGTCCAGGGAGGGAGCTAAAAATGCTCTGGCTCATGTTGAAAACAGTCCAGCGTTCAGCTCAGGCCGCTGTGTGTGTGTGTGTGTGTGTGTGTGGTGCGTCTCCTCAGTTCTCAGCCCCTCCAATGACAGCTTCCCCCAGTTTATGACAAATGGTGGGGTGCCGAGCAGGCTAACAGGGAGGTAATGCCTGTTGGTTCATTAGTAGGCTGGGTCACTGTGGGCTCATGACCAGACATACATTGCTCCTGCTCTGGGCCTAATAGACATATACACTGCATAACAGAGACGCACACTTATACAAACTCTTGTTTACGCCTGCACAAATGGAAGTGCTACTGCACGTCCCTGGCATTTTATTTACTTCGGAAAAACCTATTTCGTAGAATTAAAATCGCAAAGTATCGAGTGCTCCGGCAAAAACTGTCAGAGGACACTGCAGTACTTTACTCATGGACAAGATGCACACTGATGAGATTACTAAAAGCAACACTCTCGTCTACACAATGTAGGATTTATTCTCAGTGTCCCCCCCATAGTAAACAGTATAATTTGTTACAACTGTTGGAAAATAAATGTTCAGGTAACATTTGCATTTGTTGACAAGCTAACAATACTCGGAAGCAGCACTTCTAATTTACAAACAAACACGTCTTCAGACCAGGTACAGTAGCCTATGTAGACAGTAGACTATTATTTTATTTTTCAACATTTTATAAACCGAAACTAGCCCCAAAAGAACGACATTGCTTTTAGTTATGCAGCCTGCGTTTTCAACCCAGCTTATATAACCCATGGCTCATTGTATGCACATTGTATGTATCGTTGTAGAGGACAGAATGACTTCAGTAATACGGCCTGACACGCAGCAAGCTAAAGTAGAATGTTGTAGTTCTTTTTGTGGATTATATAGTGCCACTGCAGGCAATGCAGACCTGCACAGTCTCTGAAGGTATTTGAAGGTTGAAATCCTACATTGTGTTGCTTAAAATACAGTCCTTTTAATGATGAAGTCATGAAGATGTTCCAAATAAAACATGACTCACCTGACCTTGGCCAAAACCACTGAGGTGAATTAAGTGTCTGGTGATCAGCTGGTGTTAGAAGCTTGATCCCACCTTAAATGCCTTGAGTGTTTAATCAAAAATATTCTTCATTAACAGTAGGGAACACACTAACATTTGTTATAGCTCAGTCTTGTGACCAATAGGCAGGCTCAACACAACCCTTTTGTACCTGCTGTCCTCTATTTGCCCAGCTTCAGCTCTACCATCCCACTCCAAATCCTTTCTTTTTATCACTGAGTCATTCACACACAGTCATTCTCTCTCTCTCTCTCTCTCTCCCTATCCCAACTAAGGGCTCTCAGAGGGCTGCAGCCCAAACTGCTGGCCCTGTCTGTCTATTAATAAATGGCATTAACCACCAGGTCCTTCAGGGACTATTCATTTTAAAGATGAACTACCTTAAAGTACAACACAATGCCATCTCATTTTTACTGCTTCCTCATTACTGCTCAGGGTAGCTCTAGACTCATCACAACCCTTCTCCTCCACCCTCGTATACCACTGTCCCTCTGTCTTTTCATGCTGCTTTTACCACTCCCTTCCTTCCTTTTGAGTGAGAGAGGTCAATGCATCCACAGCTAAATCAATAGCAGAACAAGAAAACTGATTATGATAACAATAGACAGAAAGTGACCATTTCTACACCGGGATTTCTAATTTTCAACAACGCGCATCGATGCGATGGTTTGGCCTTTTATATAGCCAGTCTTGCAATTCTCTCTCTGTTATGCACTTAGAGCAATTGTGATGATAGATGGAGACCCTCATGGTAAAGTGTTTTATACTTACATAATTACCATGATAATCAAGTTTATTGTGGAGTGGCATTCTATGTCCTACCATGGGTGTTTTATTCTTTGCAATTACCAGTATAAATGTGCCACAGTGACAATGTATCTCCACAATAAGCGGCCCAGTGTGATCCATGACAATGTAGTACTTTGCTGGCCTGCTAAATCATTTGCAGTACAACATATAGGGCCTGTCCTTTGGTATAATTACCTTCACTGTCTATAAGCTCCACATTCGTTCTCATTTATTTCATAGTGGACAGCTAATATCACGATCAAAGAGATCAATGAAATCAGTGAAATCAAAGAGAGCAGTGAAAAAACCTCTACATTTTTTTCATTTGATCTACAGTATTTTAAATAATTTCTCTAACTACAATACTTTTTGTTTTAGTAGGAGATGAGTCAGAATGCCTGCACTGGTTCCACACGTCTTCCCTTGTGTCTGAATGTCAAAATATTTGTTCCGGGTTTGTTTTAGAACCCTGGCAAACGGGTGAAAGGAAGGTTTGAAGTTGTAGAGGAAGAGCCTCATTATACTCACCAAGTTGCACAGTTATTCTGTATGAAGTGGAGATAAAAGCAAGAGAAAAGCTTAGAGCCAGAAGAAATAAAGAACACGGGGAGAAAAAAAAGAAGCAGCTTGAAGGAAAAGAAATGTGGAAAGAAAAGGGGCTGGATCAAATAGATAAGGGTTAGGAAGGAAGGAAAAGAGGAAGACAGGGAGGCACCATGTGGTTTTAAAAAAGAAGCAAAATACAAAGGGACAGAGATCAAATTATTGCAAGAGATAGCAACTCCACTGGTGTGACTGGTATAACAGCTGAGCTAAATGGTTTAAAGTCTCTCTCTCTGTCTTTCTCTCTGCAGACCTGAAGACAATTTCAAATTACTCCGTACTGATATGACTAATGCTAATTAAAAGCTGAATACTTAAGCCCTTATTGTGCTTATGTGTGAAGACCTCAGATCTTTATTCATTTTCTTTTTATTTAATAGGGTCCTGATGATATGCATATACATATACACTGTTCATATAAAGCATGGTATCACAGACAATGCGGACTATGCATGTACAAAGGGAATTCATACTTCTTATGGATATGATAGTAATTCAAATATTAACAATCACATTTCTTTGTTTGTATACTGCCATTCAAACACCTGAGGTGACACTCATTGCAAGCAGGTGGCAAGTTCAGAGGCACCGGAACACACATGTGCCTCTAGAAAACATAAATCCTTCCACCTGACACTACACAAACATTGCTCCCACACCCAGTTGGTTCCGCTTTTATGCAGCAATTCATGCAAAGCAAGCATAAAGACCACTCAAGCACAGACACTAATTCCCCTTGTCCAATGCATGTAGATACACACAGACATGAAGACAGAAACAAACTCATATCGGCTCTCCCCAGGTAGTGCTTTCAATCAAGGCAAAATCCTGACATTCTTCAAAGACTAGGCTTCACTGGCTCTGTTTCATTCTTGTCTTGTCTATTCTCAGAGACAGATGTACCGCATAGTTCTGTTGAACTACTGAGTCGGAGAAAATCACTCTGTTTTTGTACATAGCTGCGTCAATCACTATCCCCCAATAAGCCATCTGGCATCTTCTTGGCAGTGGCTAATATTTATAGATGGCATAATTATTTGGAGATTGTATGACTGATTCTTTGGCAAAGAAAATTAGCAGATTCATTATTTTCCCCTCCATCCTGCAGATGTAATCAAACACAGAAATATCTGTCACACACCTGACCGTGTTGGCGTGGCCACATAAGAACTACATTTAGGCTGTCCGACATAGATAAGAAAGGATAATTTGACACCTCCAAAACCTATTTCGACACACCCGGCCGACTGTAGCTACTACAGCCGCCCCTGCTTGACATTCTATCTTGTTTGTATCCTCCCACATTGAATATGCAATCAAATCGCTCCCCCAGCAGATGAAATGGCATCCAGTTGACTCTCATATCCTCCACATGCCTGATGTGAAAGCTCCTCATAGTGAGCGTGTATGTGTGATGAGGGGGTTGAACCAACCCCTGGGATCTTCTCTGTGATGAAACATTCAAGAGGAGTTGCCAGAAGAGTGTATTCAACAACCGGCTGTAAAATGAAGCTCTGGAAAAGCAATCTGCACTCACAGAGACCTATTGCTTTCATTACCACCAAAGCTCTGCACATCAAAGGTTATATTTTACCAAGATAAATGTTGTGCTGTGTTTCTTTGATTGTGGGAGGGTCTAAATGCTCATTTGCATACCAGTTACATGTATATTACGTAAAGATGGCGGGATAAAACCATTAAGAAAATGTTTTTAGTTTGTTCCGAAACATATCATGCATTATAATGAGCAGAGGATGTGTAGTATGCTCATCCCACACATATTAAACGATAAATAGATTGCATTAATTGTATAGTCCCTGTGCTGAAGGCACTGATTAATGCTACTGTTTGCTGATTCAGACCCTGTGGTGAGTTATGAGCACTTTTACAGCTGATCATTTTCATCATGCACATTGTTCATTCTAAGGCGCCGCTAATGGAAATATGTATGGTTGCGCGTGCACGTGAGCGTAGTCCACGCCCACACGCCGTAGCCACGAGCACCGAACACAGGGTGAAATTCCACAAGTATGTTTGTAGAGGTGAGGGAGGGAGCAGTCAGCGTTTGTTTAGCTAATCAGGCAAATGAGTGTCATAAAGCAAGCCAGAGGCAGGAGCAGTGCAGAGTGGTCCACAGAGGGAACCCACTGAGGAAAGAGTCCCTTTCCCTGGAGAAATAGACCAAGCCACCCAATCCACATCCCACACATAACATTTCAGCAATTAAACACTGACTGATGCCCTGACTGATCAAGGTTACCAGGCCAAGGTGAGGCCCAATGAGCAGTGTCACTTTGCTTTATGGTTTCTGTCCCCTAGGTCTCTCTCTACATAGAGGGCACTCCACACATACACACTCCATACATTGAACATATCCTCGCCAGAAAAATGTTAGCATTATTAATTAATATATCCATGTACATGTTTACTGATGATTGACCTCTTCTGGTTATGGAGACTTAAACACTTACTTGAATTCTAATGTGATTTAAAACCCCGTTTGTGCTAAACTCAGTAAGACTATGGGCAGCACATTTGAAATGGCTAAATTGGCAACCGGTTGTGACATCACCCATAAGAATTTTGAACTCCCATTTTGAAGCCTATAACCAGTGCCGCCAGGTTACATTTTGCAAATGGAAGATCAGGGGCCTGTAAACCGGCACCAACTGGACAATATCAGCGGTCAAACACATTGGTATCCATCCATTGTGTGCTGTACTTTATCATCTGTTTTCCTCTAAATCGGAACATATTTCATAAAACTGACTTAATGTGTTATTGAAGAAGAACCTAAACTAGTGATTAGGAACATTAACTGTTATAAATCAAGTTAGAAGTGGGCTAATTCTTCCCACTGGCTTTTCAGTATGTTTCTACTTGGCGATTGACCTTAAACATGGATACCTGTTTCATAATAATAAAATAATAATAATAATAATAATAATAATAATAACTTTATTTATAAAGCGCCTTTCATTAACCCAAGGTCTATGGTGAGAACAGCACATTTGTAAAATACATTTTTTCTGCCAATTTCCTGCAGTTTTCATTCAGACATGGACACCTGTGTACACAGAGTTAGAATTCAGGGGTATTGGAGTATGGGGCAGTGCATTGTATGGGGCCCCCTCTCAGTTTGATGTTATATTTGTCAACAACAACAACAACATTTCAGTAACACTCTGAAAATGTATGTTTGACAATGTACAGAAGCTGCAACAACACCATGATTAAAAACAGCCTCACGAGATCCTACGTTGCCATCTTGCTTCAGAGTGATTCGATGTAGAGCTCACCTGGTCCATTTTGCCATGGGCACCCTAAGGTTCTTGAAGCTCCACTGCTGAAAGTAAAAGTGTTTGATTTCCTCTGGGGAGTATATTTGAGCTTAGAAACGTTTCATGGCATAAAATGGTCCTGTTTGAATCATCAGTTCAAAAGACCTGAAACCGAAAGAAATTATAATAACCTGGGCACATGAAATAGTCAGGAATTATTTACATGGTGTATTTCAATAACAAATGCTTAGCCAAGCAGCTTAAAGTCCTTTTAATATACTAAATGGCTAATGGTGGACAGAAGCTTAAGATTCTACTGTTGCCATGATCCAAAAACAGCTAATGTCTGGCCTGAGTCAACATAAGGTTAATTTTTGATTATTTCAACTGCACTGTGTTTTGTTTACAACTGTAGTGAATTAGCACTTCAATTTTCTTAATGATTCACACATATGACAGACATTTTCTCCATAGCAACGGTAACTGAGGTTCATGGATTGTATTTCTTTGAGCCATCTGTCATGCCAAGCTGTTGGAGAAAAGATTTCATGAAACCAAAGATGAGTTGAGAGGAGTTCTAGTTCAGTCTTTGAAATGAACAACTGTTGGATTCAAATTCAACTTTGCAACCATGTTAGGCCAAGATATAGAACAGAACAGGGAGAATGAGTGAGTTGGTGAACAGTAATGTGTTTGTTTTGGAGCATGTGGGTCTGTGCGTTGCATCCTCTGTCTGGCACAGAGTCCAGATCCCAAAGGAGAGATGCAGGTTAATCAGACATGTTGCTCTGAATTAGAGTTCCACAACCTCTCACTAGCACCACCCTCACCAATTTCCTCTGCCTGCCACCTTCCATTCTGTGCCTCTTCAAGTCCAACTTGGTCAGCAGTAATGGAGATAATTGCCGTGTAATAGACTTTTTTGTCGTATTCACTGGTGTCAAAGCAGTGTGGGTTCCCCGTGACATGGCTATTGATTCCTGATTGGGTCTGCTCACTTGAGAGGCTGGAAAGATGTGGAGGAAGATGGAAGGCCTGCCCCAGGGCAAATGTGCCAAAGGGGCAAGGCTGAAGGGTATAGGGCCAGGCCAAGATGGAGCTTGAAACAGTTCCTTGGAGGTGCAATGTCCTTAAAGCAAATGACTCATTTCATTATAATGATTTACTGGAAACCCATTCCTGTCCCACTGTCATTGCCTGACTTTTTAGCAGTCCATGGTTCTCGCTTTTGCTCTCCCATGCAGTTTCATTTTCTCTAGTTCCCCCTCCCAACCTTCTTCCATCCCTCTTTCCATCTTTCTCTCCACTGGCCTATCAGAGAGAGGATCGTAACTCAGGCCAGTTCCATAAAAGCGTCAGGATGACATCATGCATGGACCTTGCATTATAGGGTCAGACTGAACTTCATTACCACAATTAGACGGAGTTTCTGGTGGCTGGCTTAATGGATGACTGCTCAGCCCATTTGCAACCGTGTGTTGAATGATTAGAAAACACAAACTCTCATAAGCTTCCATTAGACAGCCTATTCTAAAACACTGTGTTTGTGCTGCCACATTCAGTGCCAACAACTAGCACCACAGAATGATAGCAGTAGAGTGCACTCGACCCAAATCAATGAGTAACTAAATGTTATTAGAGGAAGGGAAAGAAGCTACAAATTGGAGATTTTTGGTTGGCCAAAGTTTCAGATTGCTTTGACTCGATAAACACAGCAAAGTCTAATCTAATATTTGAAAGCATGTCAAAGGAATTGGAGATCAAGGGCTGCACGTGAAAGGCCATTGGAAGATTAGAGTAAAAGGTCAGAAAGCGAGATAGGGGGATACAGAGCACCGTAATAAAAACAGCTGTTCACAATGAGGACACGAGTGGGGGAGAAAAGAGAAGGAAAGTGGGAGAGAAAAAGCGAGAGAGAGAGAATGATTGGGGGAAGAGTGGAGGAGACTGTATTTTTAGGAATTAAAGATTTATTGACTGGTAAAAGAGCAGAAATGAAGAGAGAGAGAGAGAGGGCAATAGTGTGATGGTGAATGGGAGAGAGAGGAATGGACATGGCTAATCATTTCAAAAGGCCACAGAAGCAGTTTTGTCCTTATCATTTCAATTTGGGGTTGGACAACAAAACTCATTGAACACAATGGCGAGATTGACCTAGCATGCTAGAGGTTTATAGAGTTTCTCAAACCTTGTATGAAGTCTGTGAATGCTGCTAGCATCCATTTATTTGAAGTACAGTCAACCCGGGTGCTTTCACTGCACCAGGTGTGGCCTTGAACGACGCCTGTTATATAAAGACCTCATTTCCATTAGGGGGACTTTAAGCACTTACGCCTGTCATGCCCAGGAGGGCAGTATGGTGCGCTATAGAGAAGTGCAAGTGAATCAGCGAGCGAACCAAGCTGCTGTGACTTGCACTGTTTAAAATTGAATCAGGAGCAGAGGTCCTGTGGTCTCCCTCCCCCTGAGCCTCTGAGGTGACTAACTTTTAGGACTGGCTGAGTAACTGATTTTCTGGCTGGTCCGATATGAACAGCAGCGGCAGCAGCCCCCGCCACTCTGAAATGACAGCATTAATATGCTCCAGAAGTATTTCCTCTATCCTCTTTAGAACCTAATCAGATTTTATTCAGATTTGCACAGCTGTAGTTCATATATTATGCAGCATTAACTGCTACTTCAATAGTCATTAATAACGAGGTGGCTGGCTTCTGAATAAACAATGATGCTGGAGGTGTGTGAGCAACGAAGGGCAGGAAACGTAGCCTGTCGACTCAAACACTCTTTGTCCTTCAAAGACTTATCATTTCCATAGTGTGTGCCATATTACGACACGACAGTGGCATTCAACGTAATTATAGCAGAGGCAGTTTTAGAGAGCTGACTTTGAGTTTAAAAAGTTTTCAAGCAGGGGAGTTCTTAGCGCCCTTTGTTGAAAATTCTATTGAAATATTTGTTTGCATGGCTCAGTGGCATTTAATCTCCTGTTGTTCATCAGTTTCCACTTGATTTATTTCTTCACCTTCGCCTATTTATTGAATTTAATTACACCTCAAATCCCAAAGCAAACCTGCTGCTGTTAAGGGTGGGGGGAGGTGGGGATGGAAGGAGGTTGGGGAGCAGTGTAGAGTATAAACCATGACTCAGACAAATAGCTTACTCCTTCCAAAGACGTACAGTATACAGCCTCTAGTATTTAAGCAACCTTGTATGTAGACACACACACACACACTCACTCACTCACAGTAAATCACCCTGAGAGCAGTCCAGCAAGACACACATCCTCTAAAACTCTGGCCAATGATCTGCAGTCTGTCTGCGGCCTCGCCGACCACATAAAATATCGGTCAGTTAATTAGGCAGTAATTGTGCAATGTGCTCTCCTTTTTATGTGCCATACATTGGGCCATAAAGATGAGAGTGTGACGATGGGAGAGTGGGCCACTGAGGTGTGCACTGTACCATCAGTCCATTTCAGGGCTACACTGTGGCCAGAGGTCACATATATTTCATTTTTGAAGGGGAGTGGAAGAGACACAACCCCCCCTGCTGTATTTCACCAAAAGGGCTAATGAAAGAGGCAGTCGCCTTAACTGGATGAGTGCCTTTAACTCTCGCCACTATATGTACTGCATATGTCCCGTTACATGACACTGTCAATGTGTTTTATTCACAGTACATTTTCTATTTTCCTGATCACTTTGATCTTACAGTGGCTTCATAAGTAAGTGTTGGGATCTAAGATGGACAGTTTGGCTTTTTGTGAGGTTCTGAAAAATCCTCTGGAGATAATAATATTTTAACGTGTTGTGATGCACAGGTTTTGTGTAGAAGAACCGCAAAAGCTCCACCTGAGGCGCTTTGTAGATATTTGCTGAATACGGCGGAGAACAGGGCTGAGACGATACAGCAGAAACTACTGAGTACATGCTGCTGAATTAATTTGACTCTCTCCAGTAGTCCTCATGGAGACCAAAACCTGATCCTAATGACGCAGAACCGCATTTCTAAAGAACTGGTTAAGTTAAGTTGAATTTGAATTGTTGAATAGGTATAACTGGTTATGTTGAAGATGAGGGATAATGCTTTGTTTAGGCTGTCAATGTGTGCTCTTAAAATGATAGCGGCACAAATGTGTGTGTGTTTGTGTGTAAAGTTGCAACTTAATGCTTATATGACATCTCACTCTGTATTTATTTGTGAATCTCCATGTGCCCGGAGGTTAGTTTATGTGTCGTGTCTCTCTCTCTCTCTCTCTGTGCGCGTGAGTGCTCAAAGCCACAGGGCTGAGTATGTGTTTGTGTATGTGTGTGAGTCACTGTGCTGCCGTTACTGCATGGCCGGCGGCGCTCAGCAGTGAGACAGAGATGTGACAGTGATGGCTCCTTAGCTCTGAGCCTCAGCTTGGGAGGCCCGAGACACACCCACGCTACTGACCTTCACTGTCACCGCTGCAGCAACACACACTCAGACAGACAGACAACAGAGCCACATACTCGCAAAGGGTTCATATTCTTGCAGCCAGAGCAGAGAGTATATAACGTAGCTCATACATGGATGCACGCAGACATGGTCACACACACACACACCATGCTCATTTTCCACCTACACTCTGATTTTTTTTTTTCTTCATCTCAGGGAGTCAGAGCTTACCAGGCAGGCCGCAATGATTCACCAACAATTTGAGCTGCTTTCTGCATCCAACTCCATCTTTCAGACCAACTCTATATTATACTCACACTTCATTACCATCCTCACTCACTCCAGCCATTTCATCGCACACCCCCACACTTACTGTCTAGCTCCTAGAGTAAATTCTTTACATTTCTTTCCTACGCCAACATTATTAGCGATTATAAAATAGAAGGTAAGAAACAACACTTCTGAATCTGCTGTATTCAGGT
Organism: Solea senegalensis; assembly: GCF_019176455.1. Taxonomy (NCBI): domain Eukaryota; kingdom Metazoa; phylum Chordata; class Actinopteri; order Pleuronectiformes; family Soleidae; genus Solea; species Solea senegalensis. The sequence goes on along the minus strand of NC_058034.1, from coordinate 4,712,842 downwards.
CTGTGCAAGGTTATAATGACCCTCCTTGGCCTCCCGCTTTCTCTATAAATATGTATGCTTGGGGTGGCGAGCCTACAGGTCAGCATGTTCTCTTCTTGGTTCCTCTGTCAAATCAGTGGTGAGGCTGAAACATGATATGCATAAGTGAGCATCATACAGGCTGGGGAAAATTAGAAATTGAACTTGGTACAACTATGTACTGCCATGCACACTGGAACCTGTAAGTTTGAGTTCTTGTCTTTAACCTTGTATTTATTTACCTGTATATGCTGTGCCTTGTGTGAACATAAACATGTATAATACCTTGATTTACGTTAATAATCTGTCACTATACATTAAACGGCACCAAACCACATCACTCAGTATTTAAAGAAGGCTTTCTGGGTTCACTCCATATTCCACTTCCACCATATACCCTTGTCCTGGCTATATATATTGGCACTTCAGTGCATAATGAGAAGTGGTTTGTTAGTAGTGAACCCCTTGCTGTTTTAATGTAGCAGTGTGTTGCTCGTGTGTTGTTTTAGTGTCACAATATTGTAAGAAATATGCTAACAAGTGTTTTTTATGGTTAGTTAGTCTATTACACACTGCAGGGAAATATCTGTGAGGGTACACCGAAGAACTGTGTGAGGATTGGTGATAATAGGGCACAGGAGAGGAGAGCAGGTTTTAATGGGGCAGAAAGGAGGAGATATGTTTGTGTATCTTAACGGCCACTGTAACATCAGTGGCTCCTGCACTTTCCTTGATCTACCATAATAAAACTCTACACACAAACATGAGATAATGCCTCATGTTTTTTTATGCATATATGTGCTCCGCTAATGCGTGCACTATTTTTTTTCTTGAAATAAGTCACAGTGATTTGAAATAATTGCATTATTTTTAATGCAAAATGAACTGGTGTCCAGGATATTTTTAAATAAATTGGTAATCTTGATTGCGCTGACCTCCAGTTCTGCATGTTATTGCTCTTTATGCTGTAAGGATCCTTAAACACGTGAAGGTACAACAAATACGCACATGATGATTTAGTGCAAGATTTTTGGAGCTGTACTGGCAGAGTCGACTTACATATTTAGCTCTGAATCATCACACAGTGGTAGAGTATATTTAGGAAAACTAAATGGGTCAAACATGGTGTGTTTTATGTATGTGTGTGCCTGTGTGTGCCATATAACAAAAAGACACATTCAGTTCAGTCATGAGGGACCTTCGGCCACTGGTACTGCTGAGCAAGGCCTCTGTCAGTCAAATTTAAGCTGCATGTTATGTACTGCATTAGTGTATACATGCTGGTTGTGTTAGTGCATAGATGCATGTGTGTGTCTGGTGCATATATACATATTGTGTGCACACACACAGTACATGCAGCTGTCAGCACACTACAGCACCGTATATCAGGTCCGTGCAACACCATTAGGTCTCTCTATGACGTTTGATATACACGGCCTGTCAAGAGCCCTGTGGGCTGCCTTCTCTTCCAGGAATAACCCACACCATCTGAAAAAAAAAAAGCTCTGAAACAAAGACGAAATGGTGGCGATGCAGAGGTGTATATGTATGCATGGCTTAGGCAGAGCCTGGGGGTAAGAGTTCCTGCTGCAACACTCCTGATTTACACACTCCAAGTTGGTGTTGAAGGCATTGGATAATTAGCTGCTGAAAATATCTGTGTGTATGAGAGCATGAGCAGTAGTGTTTGTGTGTGTGTGTGTGTGTGTGTGTGTGTGTGCGCAGTAGTAGAGGGGAGTGAATGGATTACGCAAGACCTAAGATTGAGTGCATGTGTTCTGCTCGTCCATCCTCACTCTAGTGGTTGCAAAAGGTGAACACTCTGCCTTACTTCAATTCTGACTCTGGTGGATAAGGGGCATGCTGAGTTTGGCGTGAAGCTTGAGCCATTCACAGAGTGCTGAGCAATGAAGGTGGGGGGTGAGCTTGTTGTGTATCCTTGCTGTAAGGATAATGATGTGATGAATGGCGAGAGGGAGCGAGTGGGAGACAGAGAGCGCGAGAGGGAGAGCGAAATTTCAAGGCTAATGCCTGAGGGGATGTCAGACAAACCTGTGTATGTGTAATAACCACGGAGGTTAAAATGCTACACCGGCACTAGAGATGGCTGCCAAATATTTTGACATCCACTCTACCTCCTCTGCACAGCTGCTGCGGTTGACGAAGAGAGGGATAATTTACAACAGAGAGAGAGAGAGAGAGATGGATGAATGAGTTAGTGAGAGAGAGAGAGACTAGAATGTGAATGTGTTGACGTACAGTCAGTAAGAGAGATAAGGTGGGGAAGAAAGAGCAGGATGCCTGTTTGACCGCCTGTGAAGCCTGCCTGTCTGTCTTTCTTGATTTCCTTCTCTCTGTGTTCTGTGTCCCGACGATGCGTCCATAGTGCTATTTGTTTCAAGGTTTTTCTAAATGTGACTGATGTGCCCAGTCAATGTCCTGTTTGCTTTCTTTTTCCTTTACTACAGCCCTGATGCATAGTGTTTATTACCAATTGAAATAGGGGAAATTACTTTGCAGCAGGAAGGACCCTTTGTTTGTGTGTGTGTGAGCCTGCATATATGTGTGTGCAATGTCTCCATAGCCCCCCATGGGCTGTATATATAGATCGTGTCTCTCATCTTCTTTTTATTCTGGTGTGTATGGATAAATAACTCCTGTTCCCTTTAGATTAGCCGTGACCTTTCCACCCCTTCTCCATGCACCTAAAAGGCCCCTACAACTCTTATTCCATGATTGCATTGTGAATCCTTCACAATAACAAATGTCAACTCCATTGATTGGCCATCTTAGCCAAAAATAACAGGGGGGGGTGGGGGCGGGGGCTCCGTGTTACGGCTGCAGGGTCCCCAGGCTGTAGTGAGAACGTATGTCGTGAAAGATTGCAGAGAAAATAGAAAATCTTACTCATTAACTTCAACTCCACAGCCCCAAGATTTCATGGATTAATCAATGCTAACCTACTTTATCAAAGACACTTATCTTCCACATACAGAAATCTATGCATGTCCCTGGCCAAGAGGTCGATAGCAGGAAATATTTTACATTGCCCACCCCTTTTTTTCATCATCGGTCCTCCCCCTCTTTCTCTTTCTGTCCCACAATCACTGCATGTGTGTCTTGTCTTTGGCCAAGATGTCCTTGGGACTGGCCTAGAGAAGGGAGACCCATATCAGATAACTTATTGGTTCATTTTGCCCATCTCTTTCCAATAATGTGTAACATTACCAGTGTTATTAGATAGGAGATTAATGGTGCTTGGCCCTGCTCCTCCTCTCCAGGACGGGACACAGAGGAGAAAAGATAAAGGAGAGAGAAGAGGAAGGGAATGAGTTGAGGAGAGAGACAGAGAATGAAAATGAGTGAATACTCTTTGACTCTGGAGGCCTTAATGTCTGACTTAGCCCTGTTGTTAGAGGGTCATTTGGTGGAGCTGACTGACAGACCACAGGGCCCTGAACTTCTCCATTTCTCCCTTCATCCACCACCCTTCTCCTTCAGCTCCATCCTTCCCCTCTTGCTCCCTCTCTATCTCTCCATCTTCCTGAGTACTACCGTTCAGCGGCCCTTTGATCCTCCTCCTTCACATCAATCAATGCAGACAGCAGAGAGAAGTGAAAGAGAGAGAAGGATGACTCGTCTTCCAGTGCTGCAGGTGCTGTCTCTGCCATGTCAGGCAGCGGTCTGATGCTCTGTTTATTTATGCACTTGTTTATGTATTTATTAGGCAGCGCTGCTCCCATTCCATGCTCCCGTTTTTCCCTTCACTCCCTCTGAGGCCCAAAAAAGGAGCGAGGCAGAGGAGCTGTCAAGTTATTGGATCCAGAGTCATAATGCTGTAAACACTGATAGTGTTAAACTGAACAGAAATGCCTCCTTATCACCATTGCCCTTTAAATCTGAGTGGATTTTCTATCTATCTCCGCATTTCAGCTCTCTTTGTATTTGCTCATTTTACCCCCCCCCCTTTTCTCCCTCTCTGTTGCATGGAGTAATAACTTGCTCATTATTGGATGTAAGAAATATCTACTGAGAGATTATATCAGATATAAAAAGCTCACAGGTGATGGGCGTCAGAACCTCTCTGCATCCCAAATGAGACCCGGGGGCTTGCTCCACAGAGACCGAGCATCCTTCATGAGCCTTGCACAGAGGCCTAACTCTTCTTAGTAAGAGACAGCTTGGCTCAGCCTAGCCCTGCTAAGCCCAGCTCAGTTCAACTCAGCTTGGCTCAGCTCAGCTCTGTTTGACCTTGCACTGTGTAATTAATGTATTTACTGCAAGCTCATCTGCTCTCAGTCTGTCAGTCATTAGGGCTTGAGAGTTTCGTTGCACTGTTGCGTTGCTGTTCGCCTGCTGTACCCTTGGCCTCCTCATCAGCTAACCTTTGCTGCTTAGTTCTGGAGAATTAACAACTTACCTCCCTGGAAATCTGCTGACTGAATGCAGTACATTTTTCCTCTCATTTTCAGTCTGCCAAGTGGTGAGAAACCTGCCAGTTATATCAAAATATGTCCAGGCTTTGGGTTCAAGATGTTTCAGGTCTCTGGCCTTGCTTTATTTCCTACTGTCTCTCTTCTGTCTCCTGTTGATATTTATTATGTTGTTTAAATTTATATTGTGCCCAAAATTTATTGAGCATTTGTGCATTTTTATTTGTATTAATTGAACATATTTTACATTTGCATTGTTTCACCTATCAAATTATATTTTGGAAATTAAGCTGTAACATGGCCAAAGAGAATGTATCTATATATTAAGGAAAGTGTAAAAAGGGGAAGATAGTCAATTCTTATATTTTGCTCTTGTCTTCAAAATAATGTGTTCTGCAGAAGTGGAGATGGAATCAGGTAAATGGATGGAAGTGCTTGAGAAACATAGTGACATTAAAGAGCAAGGGAGCCAGATTGGAAGCAGGGGAGGGAATGAAGAACATCTTTGCCCATGACAGGAACAGCAAAGGACAAATGTTTGAATCATTTAAAACTCCAGAGAGAGCGATCTGTTACAGTGACCAATGGCAACAGTGTCTGTCTGGTGGAGTGCATGGCCTTGGGCCATCACTCCCACTTTCCATTCCTTCATCTCACCACCTCTCCTTTACTTACACTTAATTGCCCCAGAACAGGGACTGGACAGGCAGCAGTAAAGAAGGGATGCACCCAACTGGAGAAACATAATGTAAATTGTAAAGGAGTCAAATTTAGAAGAGGAAGAAGAACAAGAGGAGAAGCGAGGAGTGAGAACATGGAGAGCAGTCGTTCAGTGGAGTGTTGGAGCATTATTTAAATGGCTCCATGACCTTCATTGTAATACTTTATGTACGAAAAATAGGTCAGAAATAGGGCTGTGCTGTGTATGTTCAGTGTTCAAAGGTGAGGATGTTGTTGCAGAACTGCTGTACACAAGTATGAATATTGAAAAAAAGAAGTCCTTGAAAAGTCACCAAATGTCGCTGGATGATGATATTTAGCATATTTATGACACCGTTGCATCACAGTTGTATTCTGCCTTGTGTCAGCTACTTTCAACCCTTATATCTGTTTGCTTCTTTCCTACTCTCTGTGCTCACCTATTTAATACAGCCAAATTCCCTATAACGCTGTTTTCTTTTAAGTTTTCTGTTTCCGTGCAAGGAAATAGAACAGATATTAAGTAGTTACAACGACATGAACTTGAAATATCGCACATTTTTGGATGTCTTTAACATATGAACACAGCAGAAAACTAGGTCAGACATGTCCACAACAGTGGAACAATATCTAAAACATTAAGGTGAGGGTGTGGCACATAGCTTCAGAAGGCATTCTGCACAATTTCAGGTAAATGTTAGGACTTAGAGGAGAGGTGAGCTTGACTTGAACTCATGCACACAGGGCGATACTGAAGAGTTGTTAAAGTAAGCCTCTAGAATTTTTGTTGCAAGGTGCCTGTTTGAAAAAGACCAAAGAGGTCTGAACATTTGGAGATAAACGCTCCAACATCGAACAGTAAACACTCACCTGATGATGTAATAGAAACTTTATCTCTCAGGCAACAATGTTTCAAGTTTCCAGAGCCGGTCTAGCTGTTGTGGTCCAACCAAAAAAGCACACAGACACAGTCATTGACTCAACCACATGGAGTGATGGCTGTCCTTTGTTTCAGGCATCTGGCAGCCTTTATTTGGTGTTTGTTACCCTCTTTGACCTGTGGGGACTATTAAATGTCACTTTCCTTTAAGTGAAGAAGAAAGACAACTTCACCTAACTTCTAACACTGTTAAAGGTCAGACATTGCCGGGGTGACAACGACACACAAACTCTGCAGAAAAACAAACATAAAGGTGCAAAATCAAACTCAGGTTTGGCTTTCACATAAACATTACCCTGTAGCTCCTTCTCTCCTTCTTCTGTGTGGATCTCTCTCTCTTATTTAATATTGTGTAACATTGGCTATACGTTTGCCCAGGGGTATATATATATATATATATATATATATATATATATATATATATATATTTTTTTTAATGTTTCACTTGGGATATCAGATATTGATTGTGATGTTTTTATTAAAGGACCCAGTTTTGTGAAAGAAAAGCAGTCCCTGGAACAGGAGGCATTCACAGCACACACCATCACATCCACTTTTACTCCCGAGCTGATGAGAATTAATGCACTGTCTAATATTCAATGAGTGTGTGTGTGTCCAGTGTGTTTGCGTGGCTGTGTGTCTGTGTGTGTGTGCTAATAGAGATCTCTTTTTTTATTGTATGTGCGCCGTGTGTATTCAGTCTGCTTATTTTTTTGTTAGTGAATGTGTGCGCGCTATAACAGCTACTTTCCAGTCACAATAGTGTTGCGATTTATTATAATTCGTTTGTCTGGCCCTGAAGTGTTCATTAGACAGTCACGAAACACAGCGACAGGGCTACAAGGTCGCCAGGCCAAATGAAGACGTGGCCCCTCAATTTAGCAACTGCCCACACACACACACACACATAGATATCCAGACACGCAGGAACATACGTGAATTTTGTACTAATATCTATATACTTGTCGTTATAACACACATCAATCAGTTTCTGAGTTTGGAGAGAAAAAGCTGTGAAATAAAAACTAAAGGCACAAGTCTGAATATTTCATCAATTGTGTATTTCATAATAGATACATGAGTTTTCTAGATGATAAAAATATATATATATATATATATATACATATATATATATATATATACTTCAATTTAATGAAAATGAACCTGATTTCATATTCTTCTGTGCTTATCATCATAACTATTCATGCTAAGGATATCACCGCAGCATGTATTTGATCATCTCACTACAAACAGTCCTCCCAGGCGGCTTTGTTGTGTCTTTCCTTTACCCATTAAGCTGTTCATTAAAGAACGGCCTTGTCTGCGCCTACGGGGTGTGTTTGTTTGTGTTTGAATGTATAAGTGTATATACCGTATGCATGCAGGTTTATAATGTGCGTACGATATGTGCGCTTGATCAAAGCACAATGTGTATGTGCGCTGGCGCACGTGTGTGCAAGGCTCCGTGCGGATTCACGGGGAAGCGTGCGCTTGCACTGTATGTTTGCGTGCTTGCCCCGTTATCCGTGCTTTGTGTGAGTGTGATTTGTTTCTGTCAAGGTTAATAAATGAAGAAATCAAGGTGAGTGTGTCTCAATGCAGACACAAGGACACGAATGGTGGTGGGGGAGTCTTTGACACCCAGCTGGTACCTCTGAAATTTTAATCAGGCCCTCTCTTTATTTCCCCTTCACAGCCAGACACTGTGGTTGAGTGTTCAGACATTGGTGGAACTATTTTCTTCCTCAGCTTTACCTAAGCCTGTGATGTGGAGCTGTGGTTTTAGTGAGTTTAAAGGCAGTTCACACCCTCCTTCACACTTACCCACCCTTTTTTTTTTCCACCCTTCTCCTTTTTCCACCTGTCTTTGTATTACAAATGTTTAGTGTGTGGTAATAGCAATAGCATAGTCATGATAGAGTATGTAGAGGAGTACACAGCCATGTGCTGCCCCTTGTTAAAAGTGAAAACTTGTCATATGATGAGTAGAACGCTCAGACTTTTGTCACCTTAGGTCAAATCGGAGGAGTAAGATGTTGGTTGATAATCATAGACTGGTATGTCAGTGTTTAAATACAGTTTTGAGTCGCAGCGTGTTTCAGAACATCCATGGTCCTCTCAGAGCTAAAGTTGCCTGGTCTAGTTTGAGTTTTGGAACTTTAAAGATTGAAGTACCTATTCTGTGTCCCACACAAGGTCAGATATGATACAACAGATGTGATTCAAGCTTCAACCATGTAATATCAACTCAACAGTCCAGTGAAACATTCCAGTGAAATATTGAAATGATTAATGATTAGTAGGAAATAATTACACGTCACTTTGAATGATAAATGCTTTAATGTAATTATAAGCGGTGCTTTGCTCTTGCACTTCTTGGGCATCCTTCAAGCACATTTGACTGGTCCATTGTTCATTTAGAATAAGTTATTTTTGCACACACACACCAATTAGTGATAGTGAATTTGCCCTCTGCATTTAACCCATCCTTATTACACACCAGTAGTGAACACACACAAGTCGAGCTCAGGACAGCCCTACCCCAGGACTTGAACCAGAAACCCTCCCGTTACAAGCCCAGTTCCTTTCCTCTTGGCCATGGGCTGCCATTTTAGAAGCACTCCTTTAGCACATGACAACACAGTCAGTAGCACACGCTCAAAACCTCAATGACGTTTGTTGGCTTTAGTTATAGCATCACAGACCTTGAAATAGTCACATTATAGATGCAAGCATCTTGTTTAGGTGTGTGTGTGTGTGTGTGTGTGTGTGTGTGTCTCCAAACAAATCTGATTTATTAGCCACTGTTCCAGTGTGATGTGATTTTATTGCCTCGCCAGTTGGAAAGAAAAGGAAATGGAAAGCAGAGTGAATATAACTGAGCGGAAAATATAAGAATGGAAATGCAATTCTCTTTGTGTGTGTGTGTGTGTGTTCACTCTTGGTGGAGTATATTAGGTGTTTCCGTGTTTCCTCACTATCCTCTTAATTGTATCTCTCCTCTCTCCAAACCCTGTTAGTCCTTTTCAATGACTAAATACAAACCAGGCTTCAAAATAAAGTTGTCTTTGAAATAACTTCTGAGGGATTATCGTCACACTTTGAACAGATTTTGGATTTCTCCTTTAAAGGGGGCCATACAAACCACATTTATTACAAGGTAAATCATTTTCATTATTAAAAAAAAAAAAGAGCTCTGCTCTGTATGTTTGCCATACTTCAGATGGAACAATTTCAACACATGCATTATTTACTCAACTTTAATCCTGAGAGCCCGATCCAAAGAGTCCAGAGAGCCAAATTAGATCATCCCACATATTTCAGCTTTCAAGACGAACATGCATGCTATATTTATTTTCCCCCACAGGAGAGTGGTCTCACATTTTTTGGACCTCACTGTAAATAAAAGATGCACTCCAGATGAAAGATGATTTAAAGATTTTGAAAATAAAATCAGTATATCATCAAAAGCATCTCTTTCATGAATTATTCACAACAAATAAACAGAACTTGCAGGCAATGCTAAATATAAAAGCAAGGCAGCAGTGTATATAAAAGCTCACTTTAATGTGTCCACGATTGTCCATTACAGAGCCAATAAGTGTTAGTTCTTGTGTAGTAGGTGTTCACAGATATCGCTGGAGGATATTTACTCTTATTTTACAAAAGAACACTAATACCAACCTTATGTGTACTGAGCAATTGAATGTATATTTTAAACTGCATCCTATAGTCTTTGGACATGACAGTTTATTAAAATGCTACATCTTTTTTCTAGTTTAAAGTCAATTTTTTAAAAGAGGAGTGTGAACATTAAAAAAAAGTGTGAACATTAAATATGTAAATATACAAGATTAGCCAAAGGCTGATTTTCATCTTTTGTCCCTTGGAAAGGTTGATTGTCCCTAATAAATAAGAATACGTTTAATAAACAAAAACAACAATAGCAGACAATTTACAGATTGTCCAGCATGTTCTAGAATCCACTTTCTCTCCGTGTTATTTCCTCAGAGTAAATGAGTCAATCTGTGGGAATGATTCTTACATTTTTGTGCAATTGACCCAGAAAACTTCTGTTATTCACTGTTTTTTTTAATCTGAAAAAACGTCATCGTAGCATCGTTGTGGCAGCACTGAGGAAAATCCCAGCACGACCCAATGTCAACATCCAGCTCATTTTCCTCAAGAATAAAAAAAAACACAAAAAAGGAAAATATTTGTGATGTCTTCAGACAGACACGATCAAAGACTTCCCTAACGAGATGCCTCACATGCTTCACTTGCTTCCTAACCCCAGCCTTAATAATTGCCTTTTTACTCAGATACCTTTTTAACATCGAGGTAAATGACTTATCCTCTCCGTAGTACAGATTACACTGAAATTGCCTTTAGAAGTAGATAGTTCACCACCAGCAGTTGTTTATAACTGCAACTTTTTTTTTTTTTCCTTTCAGAATGGATTATGCCCTTTAACAGAAAAAAGGGAAGATTTAAGGTGTACCTGCCACATGATTTTTAGCTGCCCTCTGTATATTAATCTCATTAGGGGAGCTCTATAGGAAGTGGGCAAGGCACACTCCATTATTTATGGAAGTGTAATTATCTATGGTGTCACAAGCAGGCAGGAATTTACAGGACCCTGGTTCCGCATCAGCACAATGGCTAGCTATACGTAATGAAGGAACACACCTCCAGGCTCTGCAATACACTGTCTGATCTGCTTCCCGCCGCTTACTTTTGCCCCACTATATTCTACAACACTGCAGTATACAGTATTTCACTCGCAGAGGCATGCGAGTGAAAGTTGTTAATATTCACTTGTATATTCCATGCTTTATAATTCACGTACGAAACTATTAAACAAACCAATTTATGAATTTTTTTTTTAAACTGTATAGTGATTATCTTATTCCTCATTGTATGAAATAGCATGTAGTTAATTAGGGACGGTGCAACATGTAAACATTTAATTATGTAAATTCCCCAATTAGCATGGAAAGTGTGGTTGTGTCAAGGTTTGATCACCGAGGGAGATCATAGTCTAAAGTCCTGTGTACACTTTACACTGTAAAACTGATGCTAAGTATGTCAATACCATTCTTCTTTGCATTTGCCAGTTGAAATAGGTTTTATTTTTACTTTTATTTAGTTTATGTTTGCCATGAGTTAGAAAAATGGAAATGAGTCACAACCTTACAATTAATTACTGCCCACTTTGAGAGCGCGGAATCATCGACAAATAGCTATAATTGTTATTTTAAACGTCATGGAGTTTGAGTTGATTTCACCCTGTGCTGTAATGTAATTAAAAGAAGCGGCCCGACACTTCTGATACCATCTTCCTTCATCTTGTAAATCTTGTGAGCTCAAAGCTCAAAACTCGATGGTGAAAACTCAGTGGTGTGATGTTGGAGGAGTTCGTACTTCTTGAAGCATTTACTTAACAGCCACTTTAACATGCAAACTGACACTTGACAGAGCTGAACAAAAAACTTCCACAGACCAATTTAGCACAGCCTATTGTCACTGTGTTTGAGCGTGCACTCATTACTGACAAGAATTTCTTAATTTTGCATCACAGTTCTCAGTTGTGCCGTGATGTGGAGTAAATGCAAGGTTTACTATGATTTGTTCTCTCACTCAAAATAGACCATTTAAAACAAAAAAAAACAAAACATTAAGCACTTTTGGTGAGTACATGTGTGGATGATTGTGACTTTGCTGTAAAAGAGAGAGACTGGAGGGACCATAGACAGGACTCAGCTTTCCGTCTCCAGACCAGCATTTCAGTGTGTGTGTACAGACTTCCACGCCAGCTGCTGCAGCAACGATAGGGTCATTTACATATAAATGAAAGTTGCCGATCACACGCTGCTGACCCCATTTATTTCAGCGGACAGACAGACAGACAGGCAGGCAAGGCAAGGCAAGCACCATGCGAGTTGCCGAATTACTCCAAATTACCGCATTTCCATCTCCACATCAGGCCTGTCAGGCCAGCAACCATCGTCCTGGCAGTTTTTTCACTTTGCCTCCTCGTACACGCACACACCACCAGGGCTGGAGCAACTCTAATTGGCAGTGGTGAATTTAAAGGAACTGTCAGTGGCTGAGGCTGTCACCACCCAGGACAGCACAGCAAAGAAACAACATAGCCGGCATTGCATAGCACATTCACCATATTCAGGTTACTATATAGTGCACAAACAGCATAGCAAACTTTACACATCATAGTGTGGGAATAACACAGCTCAGCATTGTGAAGCATGAGCAGCAGCCCAGGACACAATCAAGCTCAAATCTATGTCATATGCAGCATCTTGCATCAGACTAGTTTTCAATTTTCACTTCCTTATCTTTTTTTAGTCAGTTTCTTTTTTCTCTTTTTCTCCTCATTTCCTTTATGTTTTTTTTTTTCTGGCTCTTTTAAACCCCAGTTTCGTTTCGCTTATCTTCCACCATCTTGTTTTCTTCCAATACCACATTGCAGTTCGTGTGAGCATCTGGATTTTAATCCTGAACCATATGCCCTTGGAGCATCTTTATCTCTCTCCTTCCATACAGATGCAACTACTCAAGTATATACACATATACTGTACATAAACACACTCACACTGGTGTACACTTTAAGTACCATAGTGCCCTAGGTTTCGATGTTTTGCAAGACAGATTGATGCTATAAGGGTTGTATGATCTTAATGTGACAGCTGTGTCCTTTTGCAGCTGGCAACACACTCCCACAAACATAACTGGGTGTTTCCACATAAAATAGGCTATTATTATCATTATTTTTTATTCTAAAAAGGAGAGCGATGAACTTGCGCAGGGAAAGGCAGCAGCTTGTGGCTTGTAGCTGCTTTATTTAGCTGGTAAAGCAGGCTCTCTTCCCGCTTATTTGTCTCTTTCCTGTCTCATTCTTGGTTAGCCAAGCACGCACCCTTATTAGTTCATTAAAAGGAATCTGCTGCTGCCGCTGCTGCCTGACTTTGGTATAAGCGAGGGTAAGAAAAGAGGAAAAGAAAAGGGGAGCGAGTCAAAACACCACTCTCTAATTACTCAAGATTGATGCACCCAGTGAACATCCTGGTAATCAGTGTTGTTTTTATTTGTTTAATGGTAGGACAGGGATCACAGGAAGGCTGACCCTCTGTGATCATTAACAGAATGAATGCAGGCAGAAGCACACACATCTCGTCCTCGCTTGCCTGCTCTGTCAGTGTGTTGGTTTGTGAATGCATATGTCTATTTGAGTGTGCACACGTCTTAGTTTGCATTTGAATTTGTTTACATCACCGAGAAGTGAAATTAACCAACCATCCATACCCATCTGGACTCAGTTACAGAGATGGATATTAGTCTGTGTGCGATCACTCCACTGTGGAGAGGCCTCAGCTGCCTGCTGCTGTCATTGCACATTCCATTTTTACTTAAGCAGACAAAAAGATGATGGATGTGTTCTTTTAAAAGTATTTGTTTTTGTGCTTGTTAGCAGGACAATATTCATTATATTTATTGAATCAATTGACAGCCAAATAGCAACATTACACATTCCCAGATATACAGTGCATACAATTGTGACTCAATAAGTGAATTACAAAATGAGTGTGGAAATTTGAGTATACATTTGTATTTTCATGTACTTTGAAAATTAGACATGTTTCTCTTCTTTAAAATGTCATATTTTTATGTTTTCATAGACAAAGTTTTGCAGTTTGTAAAAAAAATCAATTTAAAGTAAAGTTTAAAATTGTATTACTGCTTTATATCATGATCTACATTTTTGACAAGAATCCTTTAGCCTTGTTTTTATGAATTCTGACTGAGTGGGACAATTGAGAGTTGAGCAACAAACTTCTTGGTTCTCTCTGGTCCACAAATTGTCATGGTGTCATTGGAACACATCTTATTTCTCTCATGTAGTCTCTTGTTGCTGATTTGCTGACACATAAGTTTATGTTGATAAATGTTCTATATACAATAGTTACTGCGTCCAGGATTTTCTGATCGTATCAGAATCTAAATGATAGTATTGCTCAGGCTGTTTCATCAGTCCAGTGATTTATTTTTTTTCTACTTGGCTGCGTCACCGTGCATCTGTTGAGGTGTCTATTTGTCTTTGTCCTGAAAGCAAGTGACAGAGCACACAAATTTATTTCTGTTGATCAAGGATACTATAAGGGGCATATGGGTTTGGGTGAAGTCAGGGGAAAAAAGGAGGGCAGAGTGTAATGGAGGCAGCCATCGGAAAAGATGGTACTCTAATTTCATGGTAATTAATTAATGTACAGTAGCTGTTTGCTGGGGATCAAGCTGCCCCAAGGGGCTGACATACTACGCAACTGCCAAATGTCATGACTCCCACTGACAAGAGGAGGGAGGGGTAAGCTTAGATGGGTCAATGGGTAATTAAAAGCCCCTTTTACGTCGAGATCCCACAGTGTGGCTTTTAAGATGGACCTTGTTATGCTGCCTTTGCTTATTGACACAAAGCAAGCCGGCATGTTGCTGGCCCAGTGTGAGAGCTTTCTGAGCCTGCCGACTTTCCATAATCAGCAATGTGACGTGTAACACAAAGCCTCGCCATCCTAGTTCTTCTGTTTACACAGCTAGCAATCCAGGTGTGCGACTACCGAACAGACATACAGGGACACACGCCACAATCAGACCTATAGTCACTCTATCAATTGAGCTAATAACACCGCCATCTTTGTGCATCTTTAAACAGAATGTTGAAACATAATAAAGGACTGTTGTTCCCATGGCAGTGGAACAGTAGAAGGTTGAGGGTTCGATCCTTGGCTAGTCTACATACACATGTGTCCCTGGGCAAGAGGCTTTACTCCAAAATTACTCCTGATGGCTGTGCCGGCAACATGTGAATGGGTTTGATAGATACGTAATAGAAAAAGCACTCAAAGGCAAAGTAAAAGAAGGTAAAGGTTAAGTGCAAGAGAGATTGAAGTTGTTAGAGAAAAGTGTTACCTATGCTAATTTGTGCATTTTCATATTACATGGTCCAGGGTTGGACCTTGTACTCGGTAATGCCTGTCTCACTATGAGCCGCGCGGCCATTAAAAGTAAATATTGAGCTTCATTCCTAAAACAAAGTTTCAGAAACTTTAGAGTCAGCGTTGCAGAGAAATAGAGGAGCAGCAGAAAAAGGGCTCTTAGGTCCTAAACTATATGTGGCGATTATTGTGACACACACAGTAGAACGAACGGAGAGTAAAAGTGGGAGTAAAATATGCAAAGGTCTTAATCCTCTCTTCATCTTCATCAGGAGCTGTTAAGACTCTGAGACTAGTTTCCTCTGGTGACCAAGATTTCCCCTGCCCTCATCACTCACTCATACATCTGTATCAGTGTTTATAGCATCTTAACAGCTACTGCAGCCTGCCTGTAAGTGGAACATATGGAATGATTTGTGCAATGAATCATGGGTTTCACTGCTCTGCTCTGCATTGCAGAGGGATGTCTGGGATGTTAATGAAGGTCTAAAATTGCCACTGTATCTCTGAACTGGGAGGAAGAAGAAGGGAATTTAAAAAATGCAAAAGAAGAGATGGCGAGAGTCTGAATTTAGACTGTGACGGGCTCAACGAGTTTGCAGGAAGGGGAAGGACACTGTAGAAAGTTGCTTTGGTTTTTATGCTACCTCATCATTGTCTGTGTATAAAAATGGTTTTAAAAATAGAAGCCCAGGAAGTAGGGCCGAATTAGCTCTTAACCACTACGGTGCAACTCCACTTGAATGGAAATCTATGGGTAGATGAGCTTACTTCTCACTTGTTTTATAACATCAGTGAACATTTTCTTGAGGAGGTAATGGTCCCACTCGCCAGTTTCAGGCACATATGAGTGGACATCTGTGTGATTGACAGCTATCATCATCCAATAGGCACGTGATTGTAGGTAATGTCTGTGAACCTTGTCATGACGCCAACCAAATTACGAACCATGAAGCTTCAAAATGGGATCTCGTTTTGCAAATGTAAACTGTGGCTGTCTCACTGTCCTACCTCAGGCTAACCTCCAGCAACCCCGGCGATGTAGTGTCAGCAATGACATTGGGATTCTATTAGCAGGTTGTGCGAGTCGCTGGCCCCCTGCCCTGTGGTGAGACCCACCATTGATCTGTCATGGGAGATGGCTGCTCCCTTCTCCTCGCTCCCATAGGGCTCAATTTGAACCTTTCCAAAAACCAGGACCAAACCCTCTGCTTGAAATCTACCTAGGGAGCAAAGACAGAGAGCGAGAGGGATAGAGAGGGGGGTGTGGGGGGGAGGTGGAGCTCAAGGTCAGGCGTGACACCGGTGTGCAGATAAAGACAACTGGGTATGGTCGAAACAGCCATAATGACCAGTGAAAGTGAGGTTATTTGTTATTGATTCCCAATGAGGTAAATCATCAGGTCTATATAGTGCTGTTTATAGATAGGTGAGTGTACATGCGCGTGTGCGTGCCGGTGTACGTGTGCATGTGTGACAGTCATTGTGAGACTCGGAGAATTCTCCCAAGGACAGAAAAGAAATGAAAGTCTCTCTATTTCTCTCCCTCTATTTTGAATGAGTGCTTAGTGATTTGTTTTCCCAGCCAGCCTCATTTGTATTTTTACTGAATTAGCCCGGATGCGCAACCTGAACCCACTTAAGCATGTCACTTAGCGTTTGTTGAAGTTTGCAGAGACAGGGCCCTCATCAGGTTTCAATGAGGGAGGCTGCGGCTAAGTGGCCACTTGTCATGTATATTTATTTCATTTTTACCCCATTCCCACATGATGCTTGTGTTTGCTGTCCAAGCTGTTTAGAAAGAAATGTAATACAGAGGGAGTGAAATGGGATTATATATCAACTATTGTCTGTTGTGTTTCATAAACTTTTTCATATTTAACTGGAACTGAAGTGGTTGTTATTTTTAGCTTGTTGGAATAGAGCAGGTTCTCTGCAAGTGTAGATGCATTTGAAATCTTCTCTGTTGAGGAATCATTTTGAATAAAATGTGTTTACATATAGTCATCAAGTCTTTTAATCCTTTTTGACTTACACAGTAGGAAGCAAACACCAAGGAACACAAGGGTTTGTATGAATTAGCTATTTGAAAGTACAAACAGAACAGAGTATTGAAATTGCCCCTGTGGGTAATTATTGGCTATACCGTGGCAGTGAGACACTTCCTGGTGCTGCTCCTTTTTATATGTATGAAAATCTCTCATGAATACATGATATACATTATAGATGAGGGCTACCATTCTGCACTCCAGTCACTGGAGCAGAATTTTCCATGATACTCAACTTCCCCACCTACCACTGCCACCACCACCACCACCCTTACTGCCGCCCACTCTTTTCATCTCTTCCGTCATCCCTCTCTTCAGTCATTTCTCTGTCCATCTGCCCTCCCATTTGAATGTTGTTTCATCTCTCTCCAGTCCTTTGGTGTCTTATCATTCTATCCCTCCGTTAGTCCGACCTTACATCTATACTTCCACCCACCCCCCCTATCTTCCTTTATTTGCTCCACCCCTCCCCCACGCCACAGAGCCAGGCAGAGGGGAACATATGAGCAGAGAGGTAGGAGCCTGCTGGGCCTCCCCGATGCAGTGCCACCGTACGTTGATTTGTCTTCTCTGGTTCCATATTGATTTTGTTTTAAACAAGGGAAAAATACAAGAAAAATGAGGTGCTGGAGGTTACATCAAATAATAATAGTAAAAAGAAGTACGGGCCAAATGGAGTGAGGGGGGGAGGAAAGAGGAAAGGAAAGGAGAAGTGCTTCTATGTATCACATCTATTAGTTTGGTCCCAGGTGGGTTCAGGGTATTATCAGTGTACAGTAGGTGAACTCAAAAAGAAGAGCTCAAAGCTAAGAGCACAAGACCCTTTATTTAAAAATCCCCCCCCCCATCTATGTGCTAAATGAGTTCTGGCTTTGACTATGTGGCAAATGCATCTCGATCCATGTCATGATACAGTTCCTACCTTAAAATGATTCTCTGCTTAGTTCGGTTTAAGTCGTGTGCAGAATAATCGATCCCTCCATTAATTCTACTTAGCTGAGCTTCATAGTACAAGCCCGGGCTTGACTGGTCCACCAAGGCCAGTGCTGCTGAATGGCTGACCTTTCCACGGCTCCAGCTGCCATTGATTTTCAGCAGGACTTATTTCATGAGCTGGGGTTTGGGACAGGGCACTCAGATGAAGATGAACTATGAGACGCAATCAGTTTCTGTGGCCCTTTCCATTTTCTTTGCACTGTTCTCTCCTGTATCCCTCTTTTTCTCCATCCACTTTACTTTGGTATAAGTGCTGTACACTGTATTGGCTGAGCTCTGTGTGTGGCGTAGTCTGAGAGCAAATGTCCCCCGTGTGACCGCCCCTTGAGTTAAGAGCCACCCCATGTCCAAGTGATGGTATATGCGTGTGCTTTACGTTCTTGCCTGAGTATTTATGTGTGCATGTTTCTGTCCATACTGGAGTGTATATAGGTTACATTGTTACATGTAAGTGCTTTAAGAGGGCTCTTTCTGTGACATGGCCCCTTGGTATTTGTAGTTAGAAAATGATGCAAAGCAGAGAAGCCATTAGAGCACCCAGGACTGCACTCAGAAACAAAGAATTTGAAGAAAAAACAATCCCGACCTCACTGAATGACAGAAACAACATCCGACACACAAATGAGGCACTGAAGGGAAGGGAAAAGAGAAAGAACACACATCTAAAATCCCAAAAGTAAATTCAGTAGGATTTAAGGTCTTATATTGCACAATGTTAAACCTTTGTATCCATGTTGTTCAACAAATGTGCTCAGATGTACATTATTAAATAGATATATTAATAAATAATAAAATCCAAAGTAAAGTAGGGGAAGAAGTGTGTGACGTCTCCATGCGATTCAACTCAAGTTCATGCAGAGTGCACAGTCTCTCTCTCTCTCTTTTTCTCTCCCTCTCGCTGTCTGTTTTTGACCTGCATTAGCTGTATCAGTGACTGTGAAAATACATTTTTCAATTTCATACCTGCTCATGAATACATGCATGCATACAAATGTTCCTTGATTGAGGGAGGCATAAGGGACAGGTGAGGTCATCGTCTGTCAATGATATTCTTACAGTATGAGGAAGACAAAGACGGCAGCTCGATTAAACCTTAGGTTAGTTCATCATTAGTCGGTTCTACCGTAACTGCTGACTTACCTTCATACTTTTGTGGGTCAAACATTTTGGACCTTAACTGAAACAGATGATGCATACATCTTTCATCTGGACAGCCCGTCATAGTAGAACTAGACTTGTCTCACAGGGTTATTAAACCTGAGACAACAGTGGTATTGCTGATTTTGCCAGATCTCTGACTTTGAGCTAACATTTTAACATTAGATTTGTGTGTCAGTAGCCTCACTGTTGCAGTGTTTCCTAGACTGTGGTAGCCCACTGTAGTCTAATTAGCTGCAACACAGATTATCTGCTAATTGTCACTCACTCTTTCCCTGTACAGCAAATTGATTTCATTGGTTGAAAATATATGGACTTTTATTTTTTTACAAAATGGACACAAACACATTATAGCCCCAAACTGCATTCACCCGCCCAAATGCTGCCAATGAAACAAGCCACCTCAGGCCTGGGGATGGGGGTGGTTGTTTGGCAGAGACACTTCCAATGGGTTTTCCACACTAGTACCTCTTGTTCTCACCATTTCATCTGAGAGAAATGGTGAGGGGTCAGGCTCTTGTGCTGCTTGTCTGACCCACAGATACATATTAGAATTTTTTCGGGTGTGTTTATTTAGCAAACGGTGGTGCTGTGCTGCAGACTTGAGACTTTCCTGTCAGACATGAAAGCATGAGGTAGGGATGAGAGATGGGGCTAAAAGACAGGCCTGTCCCTTTGGTTTGGTGCTGAATGCGCTTATAGACAAGCTGAGATTTTCTCTAAGTGTCAGGATGAAACATAAGCAGGCTTCACAGCCAGCTGGAGTGGTGGGATGGACTGGTGATGGAACCAGCAGAAGTCGCTGCTGACAGAATGGTGTGTGTGTGTGTGTGTGTGTGTAGACTTGGGGTATTGATATGCTGGGAATGGAGCTCGGAGCAGATGGACAGAGCAGGCTGGCCCTGTGTCGATCCTATGAGCTCTGGCTCCCTCTCAGAATCCCCTTTTGGACACACACACACACACAGTGTGCTAAGTCCATATTTTACCAACTTGATAATAGTTGTACAGAATAACAAATGGCTGATCATCCTATCACTAATAACCAGTATGTCATGCTGATCTTCAACTATAGCAGATGTGTCCGGTTAATGAGACCAAGTGGAAAATTCCTCCAGTGGAATATCAGACGAGACGGAAGAAAGTGTATAGACAGCAAAAGCAGACAAACTATTACCGTTTGTAAAACTGGTATTAGACCTCTCTCCAATCCAAAGCCAACATGCTTAGCTTTGTCTGTAAGTTTTTCTTCTCCATCTCTATCCTGTGCTGGCTTCCTTTTCTTTCCCGTCCTCTCCTCTCCTCTCCTCTCCTCTCCTCTCCTCTCCTATGAGGGAAGGGGCAGAAAAATGCCAGTGCCGGTGAATTGCTAATAGGCAATCATAGTGTTGAGGATGAGGATGCCTACAGGAGGTCTAGAGGCCATTAAAGAAACATCAACCCGACATACAGTAGGTATGCCAAGAATTATGAGTCAGTGGGCAGGCAGCACTTCTTGGCTTGTATTGGTCAGGCTGGCAGGCCATAATCTGTCACAATCCTAGAGTTGCTGTGACAGCAGCAGGGGCATTCTGGGCTCAACACGGCCTGTAAGGGATACATGCAGTTAAGGGTGTGTGTGTGCATGTGTGTCTCCATGCAAAGAGTGTAGCTAAGCATGACTTTATTTATGTATAATCAAACTTGATTTGTTGTGTTGCATTTTTAGTAAATGCACCTGAAAGTACAACAACAAATCCCATTTAATCCACAGTTCAAATAACTAATTACTCTACATAAGTCAGCATTGATCTGAAGCATGTTTAAGTTTTTTTTTTTATATACATATTTTTCTCAGTTTAACTGTTGCACAATGCTCCCATTTTCTCCAGTAAGTATTAGTTTTTGTTTTATAACAAAACCCACACTCATTTATGGTAAAAACAAGAACAAACATGCAAAGCATGCTTCAGTCCACTACACTTGAAATTATGAAAAACTTAAATCACTTCAAACTATAGTTTGAATGAACTTAATTATAAAGTTGTTACTAATCAAGGTCAACCATTTTCCCTTTTTAGTGTACAAAGGATGTCTCTCCACTTCCCAGGACGTACTAAATTAAAATACATTTTAATTGCAGTCGTTATAAAATAACTGTTGTTGTCAACAAGTTGACTGTGAATTAATCTTGATATGGTTTTCAGGTCATGCTGCCTAGTCCTTCATACACGTACAAGAAGTGTGCTTGCCTGTCCTCCCTCTGTATATGACGTTGTACATCATTATCATGGTTGTAACTCACTGACAGTGAAGGCTGCACATAATCTTCAAAG
The DNA here is from genome assembly GCF_019176455.1 of Solea senegalensis. Lineage (NCBI taxonomy): Eukaryota > Metazoa > Chordata > Actinopteri > Pleuronectiformes > Soleidae > Solea > Solea senegalensis. The sequence goes on along the minus strand of NC_058034.1, from coordinate 4,691,227 downwards.
CAAATATCAAGGCAGCAGCCCGATAGGAACATGGCGCCGTTGCATAAGGGCACCTTTAAGCATAAAAGCCTCGTACAATGTGAGATCTGTAATTCTGTCATGGAACATATCCTCTGCCATTTTGGTATTTTCTGCTCAGTGTGGACGCTTGCTGTGACGCATGCTGGGACTGGCATGATGTTTCCCTTCTAAAGCCACTGGGTTGTCGGGTCTGTCGTCATGATCGTATCTTTTTTAGGACAGTGGCGCACGGACCACATCAAACGGCGAGCGGAATAAGAAAGTGAGTCTGTGTGTGGGGGAGAGACGTGAGCCCACCAAAAGCTTAAGCCTCCAGTGTGCTGTGCAGATAAGATTCATTAGATAGGTTAGTAAATGCAAGAGAGAGGCAAAGCGAGGCAGACACACACAGAGAGAGATTGAACTTGCTGCTGCTCAAGCATTTGTTGACACAGATTTACAATGAGTCTCCCACTGCTTCACGCATTACAGTAACACGCCATGTCAATAGCTCTTTGGGCTTGAAAAGCAGCCATGCCAAAGGTGTCTGGGAGTGATGCCCTTCCCTTGATAACCAAAGTGTGGCTCGTGAATTAGGAAGTGGATGATAGGGAGGGGCTAAAAACATATATACTTTTTCATTTTGTATCCCCTGTCTTTCTTTAATGAATCCACCACCCACTCTTATCTCTTAATCTTTACATACTTCTAAACCAGTCTTTCATTAGTTTTCCCCGTTCTGTCACTTCTAACAACCCCCCGGCCACCATCTCTTTGTCTGTTACTCCTCTCTCCCTCTGTTTCCCCTTTATCTTCTGGATGCCCTGCTACAGTAGGACAGGATTTAGGCATTAGTCCAATCCCCCTATCTTCTCCCCCTCATGATTACACTCTGTTTCTCTCGCCCACGTATCCTAGTCCACTGCACAAGTCTTGCACGACTACAGTCCCCTACGCAAATACTGGTAGATAGCAGCTTACACACGACAAGACAGGAAGACATAAACTAAACTAAAGCGAGGTGGTAAATGCATCAGCACTGTATTGTATTGGGTTGATAGTGTAATTATTGAATAGGTAGATGAATTAGGCATGAATAAGCGGTATTGAGCCATAGTGTTGGGTTTTCAGTGTGTTGAGCTAAGAGGAGCAGCTAAGAAGATGCATTTAAGAAACTTATCCAATTTCGTCACTTCTGCAAACACACATGCAGGCCATTAACTAAATGCTTGCTGCTGCCAAATTGCTGTTATACATGCACTGGATTAGATTGGAGTTTAAAGATTTTTTTCAATACAATCATTGATAAAACATGCGTTTTACATCTGTTTAATATAATTGCAAATAATCACATTAACTATATGTATATATATATGTGTGTGTGTGTGTGTGTAGAGAGAGAGAAGGAGGGCAGCACGGATTCACACAGTGTAACTGCTGAGTCACAATTCGAACAAATACGGTGGCTGTGATGTGTGACATTCACCTTCATGAAATCTTGATGAGATGAGCCGAGTTCTACTGTCTGTATAACGAGGACTGTAGAAGTCAGACAGCTGGCCAACCACTCCAACTAGCAAAGGATAACAGGGAGGGTTAGAAAGCCTTTTGGAGAGTGTTAGGTACATGGACTTCGGGCTGTATGGGCGGCAGTTAATGCTTTGGAAGAGATAAACAGGAACTTGGAAAGCATCGAACGACAGAAGGTCTAATGGTCTTGATCAGAGATGTTAAAGTGGTGCTAGTAGTAATGGTGCTACAGATTGTGCGTGTTTGTGAGTTAGCTGCAGCTTCATTGGTAATTGGTGTATTACAAGTCACAGTCGGTGTGGCAGATGGATATCAACAGTTTTGTTCCAAAGAAGCTGTTTCGCCCCTAAAAAAAAAAAAAGTACCAGTTGTGCAAACTAACTACGAAGCAAAACAACGAGTTTCACTTTCTAAACAACTGCAAGCCCCTGTGTCTCTGAAAGACAAAATGACCCTTTACAGGGCATAATACTTAATAAAATAAAAACGACTACACAGTGACATCCATTTGATGCAAAATGAATGGAACTTTGTGCAGTAGAACTTTTCAAAGAACCTTTTAACTGGCATACAAATGTGTTACTGACCAGCTGAGTTCTGAAGGTGTGTCTCAGTCCATGTCAGCATCTCAAGCATTAAATCGTCTTTCATCCCGATAGGGATCCACAAAGCTTATCGTGGCCACCATCTTCCCAGCACTGACTGATGCTTCTTATCAGTAGTGCCACACTGCTGCGGACAGCACATTTTCACATGGGTGCAAGTTGTAAATCTCTGGCACGTTCCACCACGGGCATTAGAGAGGGACTGCAATGACTCATTGATTATTAATGGATTACTGAATTAATCGTGGAACCATTTTGATAATCGATTCATCAGTTCTTTTTTATAATATATATATATATAATATATAATATCTTATTAAAAAAGTGATTTTTCACTTCTACAAATGCCATGACTTGCTGATTTTCTCCGGTTTCAAATTATTGTAAAAACATGAATATCTTTGCACGCTGGACTGTTGTTTACGTGGGGAGAAAAGGTTATGGATTTTAAGAAAACATATGTTCTGGCAATTCGTTTTGTGCATTTTTACTTTTTCTTTATTATGGTTTGTGGACCAAATGACAGATAAATCGATAAGAAAAATAATGCAGTGTGCAGAACACTCCAGTATTTTACTGTTTGTGTGAGGATAGCTGAGAAATCAGGTGTACAAATACTGATAGCCTGGCTATTCTGCACTTTTGTTTAGCCTCAGTACCCCACAAATATCCCATGTAAAGAGTCTACACAGGAGAATTACTAGAATGCAAATTACATTCAGTTTAGTTTACTCTCTGGCTATAAATGTAGAGCCCATAGTCCTTCTTCATTACTAAGGCTCTTAACTTTGTCACAGTGATTTATTATCTGACTGAAAATGTGCATTGTTGTAAAAATGCCTCATGATGATATTATTCACTCCAAAACTGTGCTTCAATGCCGTTGCATTTTCATGGAAAAATGATGATATGTCTTCTCACATCCAGTTCATTTGCAATATTAAGAGATTGTTCATTACCAACTCAAGAAAGCATTTCAAATTTGATCTGCATTTGTAAATTTATTTTTAATGAACAAGTATTGTGATTGCAATGAAGCAGTTCATAACTGTAAATCATTGCACCAGCCGCGCTCTCGCTGTCTCTCAGTGTAACCCCCTCTCCCCCACTGCCTCTGTCTCCTCCGTACTGTATACACTACAGATTTATTAGCTGAGGCCGAGGCCCCCGGACAGTCACCACTCAGCACTCCCTCAGATCAATAATTGGAAATATTAATTGTATCAGTAGAGATGGTCCAGTCAGAGGGGGGCTGTTTATGTTCCTGTTACTGAGCAGTGCTGCAATATGAGCTTTGATGGCCCTCTAATACGTATTAATGATCCCAGGACAAACATTACTCTATATTAAAGCTGAGTGAAAGCCAGAGGATACCGCACATAGTGATTGGCCATTAGAGTTAGTTTATTGCAAGCACTGTAAGTAAGTGCTGTTGCATAACTGTTGTAAAAAGACTTTTATTACTGAGAGATGGGCTTCTGCGAAACCAGGACAAGATTTACTACAGTTTTATTTCTGTTTACTGCGCTCCCGTGTGATGAGGTTCATCTTTCTGGATGTTAAAAACTAGCAAAGGTTGGAGCTTGGAATTGCACCAGGTCTTTGAAACAATTTCCAAAGCAGCAATACTCTCTTGCTGCTGGTCCTCTCTGGAGTTCCAGCAGTGTGGATTGCAAGACTCTGAATTGCTCCATCCCACTAAACTCTACTAGTCATCAGCTCATTAGTGTCATGGATAGTGCCAACTGTAGACTCTAAATCATCCCCACTACAATCAGGCCAAGTCCTGAGTACAGTTCCTTGACTTGCTCGGGGTAATTTGATATCAGACAGTGGCCAGGCCATGATTTTATATACAGTACCTCTACAAACGTCTCAAGGCACCACTGACTGTGTTGCCACGTCTGTTACATTATGTCATCATTGGCATTTGACATAATGTGACTGAAAGTAACTTAGCAAGTTGCCAATGAGTTTAACTCATACAACATGTATACACTATGTGTACTGTATGTAAATGTAATGTCTTGTAAAAACCTGGTGTAATAGACAGTAGTAGGAGAAAGACAGGTTTTTACCAGTCATTTTATTTAGGGTTCCATTCCAGATTTAAGAGAGCCAGGGTTGACGTTTGTTCAAATCTCAGAGTAGATCACACTAAATACTATATTATCAACACACTTTGTTGATGAGTGTTAAGTAGCCCACCGAAGAGATAAATTATTTTTCCTTCACCGGATATAACACATTATTGTTATTAATAATATGATCTCATCCCTTGTTGATTAAATCATGATAATTAAGTCACATTTATGTCCTCGGGTAGATAAATACATCAACGATTCAGTGAAAATCTCCATAATTATTTGATTTTAAACACATTTATTCATTAGTCCAAATCATAAATAATGTACAACAAAATGCAAACAGTCAATTTTATCTGGGGAGCAAGGCAGATGCTGGGGGTTGATTTGCTAATGGAAGAATAGTTGCACTGTCAGAATGTTTGAAAGTGAAAAGTGGGTGGAGTCGGAGCTGCAGAACCACTATTAACCAGAGAAGCAATCTTATCTAAGACTCACAGGCAGTTTTTTCCTCCTCGTTCACTTCCTCGCTGCATGTCGTATATCTCTCTTAAACGTCTCTCCATCACTTTTTGTCATATTCCATCTCTTTTGTCTCGGCGTCACCACTCTCTTAACTAAAAACACATCCCGATTGAAACCTGTTACAGTTGCACTGGCTGTTTAACTCAGTTCCACATGGATGTGTCAAGATGCCACTGTAGCACAAAGGAAAGAGTGACGACGTGCCCTACACTATGTGAAGTTAATGAAGGGCCTCCTTGGTAACAGCTGCGCTTAATAATGATTACTTAAAGTCATCTGTGCATGTGTGTGAGCTCACATATGATAAAGGTGTGCTCTACATCATGCACTTAATTTGTACTGGCATTCCATAATTTTCCTAATGTGAAATGGAACAAACTGAAAGCCATCAGTCATGGCTGTTCAGGGCTGCAATGCATTGCTTTTAGGCAAATAAATAGACCATTAAGCTGGCATATTGGAGGCTGAACAGTAACTAGCTTTAGAGAGAGCTGCCTCCCACTCACAGGCACCCCGTCGAGATTACTGAGATCATAACATGTTAGAGGAGCCTCGGCAGTACATTTGGCCTCTTCCATCGTGCATTTGAAACAAAAATCAACTGGCAGGATGGAAGCATCTTTTGTCCGTTTGACACGTCAAAGGCAAATTCAGAGAACGGAGGATTGTGAAGTTATCTGCAGATTTCTTTTGCAGATGTTTTTCTCCCCGTTCGGAGGAGTTTATGTTGCAGAGGTTGCTTTGAATACGTGTGTGAAAGTGTCTTGGTTGATTCTGTAATCTATCCGTACATGCCGTGGAGCGATGCTCCCTGTGGCTTTGCATTAGCATACTGTAGTGTTACTTTGCTTGTGTTGTACAAGGAAGAGAAAGCATGTGTAGACGGGGCACGCAACAAGGAGCTAAAACCTCAACCTTCACAAGCATAATATCCTCCCTGTTTTCCTACAAAGACTTAGCTGGTGCTAGTTATTATTTACGATGGATAAATTTATGGAATAATTTCAGTGTAGGAAGGTTACTCAGTTCCTCAAGGTGAAAATGGATACGTTTAGCACTTAATGAATCGGGCCTGGGCCTCTCCCCCATATATCAGCATGTTATTAAGACATTTTAAAATCCCATTATGGTGTTTCTCCTTGAACATGTCATGCTTTTATTGGACTGCCCTGTCTTTAAATCTGACCTTTTCAGCTCTGCTCTGAAATTGAACAGAAAGAAAGACACGTGGCAGGACGATAGTGCAAAATATACATATGAAGGTTTAAAAATATCACTGCTGAACGGTTTTCAATGATTTAGCTGGAATGCCTGGTCATGGCAAACAGTTCCAAGTAATATAAAGATAGCTGCCACAAATGCTTTACTATTATTGTGTGCATTTGTGTGTGTGTGTGGGTGTGTGTGTGTGTGTGGTAAGAGGTTGCTTTTATGTTCAGTAATCTTATTATACATTTGAGCTACTATTGGCCCCACTGGCATAAAAATGTGCCTGATTTTATGATTAAGTATATTTGTTTTGAGTCGAATAAAGGGGGAGATTCACTGGCAAAGATTTGTGAACATGAATTATCTTGTAAGCTTTATGTTCCACTACATAATACGTGAATTTTGAATGTTTGTGTATGGGCTTATACAGTATGTTTGCTTATATGTGACTAGGAGGCATGTGTTCATTAAAAAATGTGGTGCAAAAAAAAAACTGTAAATCACAACTACATCTTTCATGTCTGGAGAAACTGTTCAGCTTGAACAACAGTAATGAAAAAAGAAGGAGGTAAAATTGGGGAAGGAGGAGAGCGTGACACAAAAACTGTGATGACAGAGGCATCTAATCCAGGCAGTGCCATTCTTATCAGGGTCCAGTGGATTAGAGTGAGCCTCCTAACCACAGAATCCTTCCCAGCCAGACTCTCTCCACACCCCAAGGGCCTCGATCAATAGGCCTGCATTGATCTCTCTCCTCCTGTGGCTGGATTCACTTTTATTAGGACTGCCCCAGCGTTTCTCAGTTACACACACACATATATGCAGCTCTGCAACCTTTCCATGCACTTTCCATGAAAAACTGCAAATACAAATGCACACACACACACACACGCACACACACTGAGCTGAGGTTGTTTTGTTTACACTGAAAAACAGGCAGCAGAAACACTACAGTGTCAAGTAAGCTTAGCAGCATGATGGTGTTTTGGTTTTCTCTCCAGCCGAGGCACTTTGATCAGTATCGCAGAGCAGCTCCAGTATTAGTATGGGAGAAAGCGCCTTGACACCAACGGTTTGTGGCCTCTTGTTGTAACAACGACAGCCTGAGTCGCCAGCGCTAACTCCTCTGTTGCCTTTTCTTATCTCTCCTCCAGATGACTCGGCCCATCCAGGTGAAACCGGCTGACAGCGAGAGCCGTGGAGGTAGTTGTCTTCTTTTCTTCATCATTTATTCATGTCCACTTTCATATGTCTTATCTAGGGTAATTCTTTTGATTCTTCCCTTCTGATCTCATCCGTTCCACTGCACTGAATGCAGTTTTTCCCCTCTTTCTTGTTTTCGTCTACTTTATTTTCTTTTTCCCAAGCAACTGCAGATAAAATTTAACACATGGTTTAAAGCAAATCTGTACATTTAAGTAAAAAACCTAAATGTACAGATATTTGATCACTCATATTTCCCATAATGTGCACATAGTTTTTATTTATTTCCATTTCAGATTGACTGGGTGTATTTATTCTGCAAACACTCATCCCACTTGTATTACATGGTTGTAATTGATTAAAGAGTCTCTTACGGCTCGGATAGGCATCCTTGCTGTCCCTCTCCGATTGTCTCTGCCATGTACATTATCACTGCACTGTAAATGAGTCGGTGTTTAGGCTCAACAGGAGCCACAGCCATGCAAAGACCCTGTTAAAGCCCACACTGCTTGATCTGTTTGCATTCAAAACATGACAGTAAATGGTATTGAGAGGGGAAAATGGAGCAAGAACACGTACAGCTTGCCAAACAATCAATACATTTGCAAGGTTCCTGCCAAGATCCTCATTACTTGGCCTTAATGTGTTGTCTTTGATCTCCAACATTTTTTGGAGGCTTTAATTTACTCATTGCCTATCTGCATATATGTAAATAAGAGGCATCTTTCAAGTCAGCAGCCGAGACAATGAACCTTGATCTGGGTTTTTGTGTGTGTTTTTTTGTATGCATCTCAAGTGACATACCCTAGCAAAGCAAGTGCTTTTTGTAAAGTTAAAGGAGGGATGCTGTTTCCCCATCATGGCAAAGAGAGGGAAAGAGGGAGCCAGGCAGAAGAGAAGAGGAAGAGAGAGAGATTTGGAAGTGAAAAAGACGAGGAGAGAAATTGCTAAAGAAGAGCCAGCTGCTGTGCTGCACTTCTGAGGCTTTACATAAAAAACACTGCCTGTTTTGCTTGAATTAGAATGGCTGGCATCTTGGCTGCCTGTCAAATACATAGAGTCTTCAAAGGACAGCATTACCCCTTGAGATGGATGGAGGAAAGGCCAATAAAGATTACTGTATGCCTTTTCTTTCTTTCTTTCTTTCTTCCTTTCTTTCTTTCTTTCTTTCTTCAACCATTCATTCAGAGCTTTAGAGAAGTGGTGAGACAAGCAATGGGGTCTCATGTTGTCAAGATTGATGTTCGCTATAGCTCCATTGATTTTGCCATTGTGCGGCTGTGTGTCCACATTAACAGTGACACTCAGCTGTCTCTTTCCCTGGTTGTGAGTGGCTAGGTTTAGCGCTCCCATGGCACTTTGGTCAGTACGGGCTACTCTTATTGGCCAGCCTTGGGGACCCTACAGAGGAACAAATGAGTGTTAGAACAGACCTGAGAGTTGCACATCATCTTAAATGAACAGGCCAGAGTGGCGCCACAGGGGCAATCAAACACTAGCATGACGTTAACGGGTTCGGTAGAAGAAGCAGAAGTGGTAGAAAAGAGTGTGAAGGATTCTTGGATATCCTGTTCTCATACTGCTTTCTAAGAAATCAAATTTTGGTTTTCTCATTATCTGGTGTTGTCTTCAGTTGCTCGTTGTACTGGTAGCTGGTGGACTGTAGTACTGATGCTCCTCCATGGCCGCCTTTTACAAGCCTATGCCGCTTATATGCTGCAAAAGACTGAAGAGAGTTCATTGTGCTGTCTGAAATGTCAGGGTCTTTTAATTATTACTCCTCTTATTTCACACTGTCAAAACTGCCAAGATTAATCTTTTGTTTTATCTGCCAGATCATAACTTCAGGACCATAACTCACAGCTTGGTATGTAGGAGCTGGAAGAGCAGATGCAGAAGTATTAATTAGCCTCTCGGAAGGAGAGACACCAGGGACAGACCTACAGTCTCTCCAGGGCCACTTTTAGTCCACTACAGGGCACATATTCCTCAGTGCACATCGTCACACTACAACGTACAGTCATACTAATTAGTCCCTTAATCTTATTATGGGGAGGACAGTTCAGATCAGTGGCACCAGGTTGTCCATCCATTAGGGAACAACCTGCTGGACCTCTGCTCCTCCAAGAGCAGCTCTCAGCTGTTATTAAGACCAGACCAGACCAATGTACTTTCACAGGGTACTGTAGTCATCAAACAGACTCTAGATCATTTAGTTAATCATTTTATCAATATTGAAAACACATTAGAAGTTATGGGCCAATAACTGGTTTTAAGGTATTAAAAAACACAACATTTTTCGGTCATAGTGCCTAAAGTACAAGCTGTCTATGACTCATCAAAATCAGTGAGCAGGGAACTCGATGGTATGATGGCCAAAGGAGGTGACATTTAGAGCTGTAATTGCAATATCATGACACAGTGATACTGTGACATCTTTCCCTCGAGGTTATCATACCTTCAGAATCTCATACATCCCATGACTAATTTGAAGAAAACGTCCCAAAAAATTACAATCATCCAGGCAGTGAAGAGTTTCACGGAGGCTGTGAGAGTAAACCACCTTGCTTGTAGAAATTAAAGGGAAATATATGGAAGAGTAAATCCATCCAAACACTCCATCAACCCCTGCTGTCACCTAACAAAGACACACTGTGAAATGAATATTAATGGCCAATCACCTACCTAATCTAGCAGAACAGCAGCCGCTCCACATTCAGTCACCAGCACTATGAATGTCTCCGTCACTGATGACGCAGACCATTCTGGGATGTTTATGTAGGGTCGACATTTAAAGAGGCTCAGAGTGGAGGCAGCAGGGACGCGTCTCTCCCGTTTCCTCCTGACAGGTCTTTGGTATGAAATGAATTGATTTCTCATCATACATGGCACTGATTACTGGCACTTGCTGCTGCTGATATTTCATTTTTGGAGGCTTTGACCACTTTGATTTCTTCCAAAACCCTTCTCCAGTGGTACCACCTGTAGGATTGCGCTTTTACTATTTTCACCTTCCTATTATCTTTTTCCCGTTATGTTAAACGTTCCAGTGTGTAAGAATTAGTGACAACTGTTGGTGAGAATGACGACAGCGACTCCTCTGCTCAGCCCTCTCTTGTCCAAGCATGTCAATGAACTACGTTGGCCTTTGATTACCAGAAAAGATGTAAACACTCGCAGATCTCTTCTCTCTCTTTGTCACTTCCTTCTCCTTTATGGGTTTATTCATTGGGTGTGTGGGAGTTGAGCCTCGCTTCGATAAATGAAATAGAAGTTCTGGCCATTGTAGACTCATGGCATTGTAAACATGTAAAAGGCTTATTCTAGGCTAATTGTATTATTTTAAAGCAATAGTACACCTGTACTGGAGTCCTCTCATTTTTCAAAACAAGCCATTGTTTAAGTTTGGAGTTTAGGCTTCGTCCAGAAAGGAGAGAGGAGCAGGCTAGTTGTCAGCTGGAGCTCCGTTGGAGTTACAGCCTGGCACAGCTAGTGTTACAGCCCACTGAGAGGGCCTGGATTAGAAACAGGCTCTGGCATTAGCAAGGCAGGCCTGCTGCCCACGCACACCCACACAGAGAACAAACACGTGAACACATACAAACTGGCTCTGACACACACACACACACACATCTACACACTCTCTGTCTCTTGCTCACTCTCTCCCATACATACCTCCAGTGGAAAGCTGGATGTTTGTGATTATAGGAACACATGTGCACACACAGGGCCATGCTCAGATTACATATTTACATACAAACACACACACACACACACACACAGTCAGTGTACATGTATGTGGAATGGAGTGGGTCAATTTTGTTTTCATGCACCATGTTTCAAGTGTTGCAGGCTCAGCTTCTGCATTGCATTGTGTTTGTGTGTTTATTCCACCTGAAGGACAATGAATAGGTTTGCTCCAGTTCACTGAAATGTGACAGAAAAAAGGAGAGAGAGGCAGACAGAAACACAGGAAGAGAGAGAGAACAAACGCAGAGAAGTTAAATGGAGAGTGAGGGCAAAAAAAAAAAGAAAAGATGGGGAATCTAGATTGAGAGAGCAGGGCTACATGCTCTGTTGCTGTTCTGTGCTCAGCCTTTGATGATGAATTTATCTGGTGTAAAAGACAACAGAGTGGGCTATGTATTAAACATCAGTGGCATTCTCCTTTTTTTTACTAGAGAGACAAGCTCACATGTCAGAGCAGCTCAGTAATGAACCAAGCAGGAAGGCCTCTAAGCTCCACTGATCCCCTTCAGAAAAGAGAGGAGAAAGAGTAGTAGAGATGGTAAGTAAGTAAAATAAGGAAAGAAAAAGGTTGAAAGAAAGGGAATTTTTTTTTACTGTAAGAGTGGGAGAGAAAGGCTGTATTTTGCAAAAGAGCAGAATAAACAGAGAAAAGTGTGAATGAACCATTGAGAAGGAGGGGCCGACAGAGGAACTGCAAAAAGCTGAACTGTATATATTCTCCCTTTGGAGAGATGCAAGCAATACATTACTGATCACAATGTGCTTGGCTGGGCATAAATGAGGAGTTCTTAAAATAGAAAGCAACGTTTTAGAGGTTGTTGGGACTGGGGTGAGGTAATACAATGTTAACCCTTAGAACACCGAGCATTTCGGGTACTTTTTTCTCCCATTACACACATTACATACGGAGGCTATAAGAATGTGCAATATAGAGTGTCTTATATCCTTTTTTCAGCACAACCCATGGACTTTTATTTATACTCTTCTTATAAAAGAAAAGAAAAACGGTCTATTTTGTGACTCCTGCACAATTATTGCTACTTTATACTACTCACTACTAAAAATGTGATAAAAAAAATAATCATAACTTTGACTCAACAACACATAAGAAGATGGAAAAAACATGCATTTCATTAAAGCCTGAATATGTGACCTATAAACACACAATCCCCCTGGATGTCCATATAAGGAGTTGTGCCAAATCTGTGCCGGGTGAGCACTAAGGGTCAAGGCCAGGTGTAGGTCACACATTCACTTCCTGTCCATATCCCCTCAGGTGCTCTTTAACAAACTATACACAACCACAAGCTGTTCTTCACATCAGCTAACTCCACCAAGCTGCCCTGGGATGTTCAGGTCACTCTGCCTGTATGATCATAAACGTCAGCGCAAACTAGTTTGTTTTTGGAAGAGAGGGGTGAGATGAATGAGGTTTACGGAAGACAGACAAGAGGACAGAACGCAGGAGAGCTACAGACAAAAAAGGGAGAGAAAGCGATGATGAAATTATTTCTACAGGGACACGCTTTTGCTCCTGAGGGTCAGATTGTGCTGAGGCTGTGCAGCAGTTATGCAGAGTCAGTGGAAGAAGTAGATCACAACGGGTTGCTAATACACTGGGTAGGTGGAGATCAATTAGCCTTATCTACCAAACTCCTGATGATAATACCAATGCAAACTTGCTGACGAGGCAAACAACAATGCAAGTAGGCAGAGTGATGACATAATGACTTTAGCTTGTGGAAAACATGCAGTCTTCTCTGCAAACAAACTGTGTTTGCAAAAAATACTCTTTTCCCAACAATCTTCACTATTTAATGCAACTTCTTTGGACACAGTCAGTCTGCACATGAACTAGTAGCAGTAACTTATTCTGTGGAGACACATTTACATAAACACTGCATATTAAAACACTTGTGCGATATGGTCAAATGCACGGTCACAATACAAATGTTCACATCTAATAATCTCAATAAATGATCACAATAGATGACAGATAACGAAAGATTAATTTTTACTCCTATGACAGTTGAATAAACCAGTTAATTGTAGTTTATGAGCAGAAAGCGGCTAAAGAGCTTACATGAGTCATATTATATGTTTCATTATCTTGTGCTTTATTGCGATGCACTAACCTACAACATCTCAAACTCAAATGTTAGTTGATGCCATTGTTGCATTTGTTGCATTTCCCCCATATCTCGCCTGTGAATATGCACTTAAATCATAAATTCACCTAAAACAGCCACTGCCCTTTTTTATTAAAAAAAATCACACTCTGTCACCCTCTGTCCCTTGCTCGTTGCAGTGGTCTCGTAGCGTAGCAAAGGTTACTGTTGAACACAGAAAGGAAAGGTCAGAAATCATGTTTAGTTTTCCTTGGGCCGGGAGGTAATTCCAGCGAGCAGATTGTGTTCAGACGAGCAAGCAGGCAGGGCTGGCCAGTGGTGGAGATGCTCATGCAGGAGGAAGCGAGGCGGGGATGGGGACAAGGTTATCCAGTCAGCCTCTGCCTCTCAGCCCCTCTGCTGTCACCCTTAATAACACCCTCTCCCTTATCACAGCAACAATCACCTTGAGAAACAAACTTGTCTTCTTTCAGAGAGGGGTGGAGACGCGGGAAGAGACGGCCCCCATATGCATCTGGTCTGCAATTCTCATTACAGCATATGAACCTCTTTGGGGACAGACAGACTGCAGATCAATTTAGTCCTCAATTCTCCACACTTTCTCTCCCTTTCTGTCTCTCTCTTTGTTCCGTCTTGTTTCCATGCCAATTTTCTCTGTAGCCTTTGATCACATCAAAACATATTGTACAATAGATTTCCAAATTGCTGCGAATCCCACACGAAATGTGGCACTTTGATGCTCGAGTTGTCATTTCGCTGATACATGTATAATCTTACATTAAAATGTGACTGCAAATAGGGACATGATTGTCTGGTTTCCTCAAATTAAGTTGATGCCAGAATACACATGATGTTTCATGTGATTTTATTTAACTGTCAGTCCATGAGGATAATAACGTAATCATTTCACAATTCTATACAATGCAGTGTACCTTCTGTTGGTGCATGCTTAACAAAGAGGTTTTATGTCTTTTAGTTTGATTTTGCCTCATTATTTTGCCACTTCCTGTGTTTAAGTTTGTCTTAAACACACACATCTTTTCTCTTTGGCATTCAACTCAGTGTCAGATGTGCAATGCACGTCTTATGCTCCTTTGCTGTGCAGCACGTTTGTTAAATATCTTGCCTGAATAAAATGGGTTGGATTTAATTTCAATCCACTCACAACGAGCTCAGTAGCAGCATCAACTGGAATCTTGTTAGTATAAGTTTGTGATTTACTATGCAATTAATCCTAAAAGTTGCACAGTGCATTTTAAGGGTAATAGTATTGACAATGTGATTAGATGTTGACGTGACGTGTCCATGTGACACTTCCCATTTCCAATGTGTATCCACAATTTATAAGCAGATAATAGCAGTTACAAGTCTGTACCTAGGCTGATAAACTAGTCCGTGTGTGTGTGTGTGTGTGTGTGTCGGTGGACGTACTGCTCTGTGATTGCAGTGAAGCTGGAGGAGGGCAGCCCAAGGCTCTGATTGGAAGACAGGGGTCTGAGCAACCTCTGCCAAATCACTGCAATCAACAGTTTGCTTCTTGTCTCTGCTTTAATGACACCACTTCATGAAGGGCCAGGCTCATCAAGCGACCCACTACAAAAACACACGCACACACTCGTACACGCGTGTTGTGCAGGGTGAGGTCAGGCTATTAGTTCAGGTAACACATGATCAGTGTTATATTTTATATTTATTTTTGCTTCCCACCAGTGAATTCTCTACATGGAGCTTTGGTTTGTAGAATGACAGACAGAAAACAAACAAATAATTGCACACTATCATTATCACTCAATCACCTTTGAACACAATGTTGGATTTAGAGGTCGTTAGCGCTTGAGAGCCCTTTTTTTTTAAACTAACACATAGCTTTGCAATTTACAAGGTTTGAGCGTGTTAACACCTTCATATCATTTTCAGTGTTTAATATGAAGAAGAACATGGTTCCTATTTTAATCTGTTTCCTGTGGTTGCCACTGTATATAAATTACCTTGGATATCTCACGAGTGGCGATATGAAAGGAGCGCGAGAGATGAGTGGAAAATGAAAAACAGAACAAACAAGGGGAAGAGTGGCAGGGCAAATTATGTGACGATAAAGAAAGAGACAAATGAATGAAAAGAACAATACCTTCGTCCACCTCAGGATACGGGCAGAAATAAAATGCTTTTTCCCGTCGGTATGAACAAGGAAGTCAAAATAAATGCAATGCAGTCACTTTTCATTTTTGTTTACACAAGAAAACACTGCAACTTTACTGGGAAATTGTAAGTGAAGCACTTTAAGTGTGGGGGAAATTGAATTTCACAATATGTTGCCTCCTGATAAATGAAAATGCCATCCGATGTATTTCAATATATAAATGTGTTTGGTTTTTTTTTCAAATATGAAAACCTAAATTTTACACATTTGTGCAGGGATGATGACAGTAATAGAATTTTTGAGTGCAGTTGAGCTCTGTGAGTATAAACTAGTTCCAGCAGCAGAAAGATGGAGAAACAAGAAACAAAGTCGTGGAGAAAACAACCATTAGATCTGTGTGTAAAATTAGATCTGTAGCTAGATTAAGTATGTGTGACTCTTCTGAATGTTGGTCCTGTGGTCGAGCCTCTCCTCTGCTTTCTCTCACCATTGCAGCATATTAACTCCCATACCCTCTCATATCATCCTCTGTCTGCCTCACTGTCAGTTCATGCCATTCACTTAAATCACTGCATCATGCTACCACTGGAGTGGAAAGGACACCTGCCCCAACGAAACGGTTCAAGCACTGATATGGAGGCAGTGGGTCATGCTGAGATTAGTACTCCCGCATGAAAACACAATGCTTTGTTCAACATTATATGGTGAGAAATATGGCTTTGTGTTGTAGGGTTGTCACTCTTATATGTTTGCATATTTTCCCTGCCTGCACACTCAGTGTGACGGCATTAATTACTATAACTCTTAGTCACGTGAGTGCAGAAGCTTTTATGCTTTACAAATGTTTAATGCTGTGGGTATCTGCTCAGGAAGATGGTTTAGCTTACTTGTGTGCTCCGAAACAACATAGGCCAAGCTGTGCTTACAGTTCACCTTCACTTTAGACAGACTGATGTACTTCTAGGCAGATTTATACAGTTCAAGTTCATCCAAATATCGAATGAAAAGTGACAGGCCTTGTGTATTACGTGCATTGTTGTGACTCTAAGCTGAGGCAGCAGTCAAAGCAATGACAGGACATAAGGCTGGCATGGGACAGCACAGCACAGCACAGCACAATGAAGCCTGTGATCCACCGTAAAAGAGGCTTTTAGATTAGGCCCAGACAAGTCTCACCTGTCTTCTCCACCTCACCTGGTGAGAAGACAAATCGTGCTGTGAGTATGCACACTCTGTGACATACAGCCCCATGATTACCCACCCTCCCACTCTCAATCCAGTGTCTCTCCACCCATCTGCCAGTCAAACGAGTGCAGAGGTAATGGAGAGAGAAGTCGTCATTCTGGGGCTGTAAAACTGCAGAAGCCGAAAAGATGATTGGAGTAACCTTTGCTTTGGTGCATGAAGGAAGGAGTGTTTGTGACATTATTAATAAGTGTGTGTGTTCCAGGTATTACTCATGTTGTGGGGACCTCGATCTGTTTACACAGTCACATTATGGGGACTTGTCTTGCTTAAGTCCCCATAACGTAAATGATTACATCAAAGGTGAAGGCATGTTAAATTGTTAGGAGGAGGTTGAGGTTAAGCCAGTAGTAGTAGTTTCGGTTAGGTGAGCAAGTCTGCGGAAAATGAATCTAAGTCAATGTAATGTCCTCTGACTTTTTATTAGAGCAGCACTGCCACCTGAAGTATTAGTGTTGCTGTGGTCATGCTCTGACTGTTGTGGCCCTGACATGGTTCGGTTCATGCTAACCTTTGATTAGAGTTTATATTCCTTAGAGTCTGCACTAATATATGCAGGTTTATCCTATCCACGAAATCAGAGTTTGCCAAGCATTTTATTTGAAAAACATCCATCCATCTTCTACCGCTTATATCCTCCACATGAGGGTCGCGGTTACATGCTGTCTTAAAACTATAGAGTGTCATTTTTTAAATAAAAACAAACGGCGCGGACCACACAGACGTTAATTGTTAATTGGACTGTCCAGGGTGTACCCCGCCTTTCGCCCTGTGTCAGCTGGGATTGGCACCAGCACCCTCTGCGACGAGGATAAAGTGGTAGACAATGGATGGATGGAAACTTCCCTTTATCTCTGTGTTCATATAGTGGTGTTTTGGTCTAATGTCACCTGGCAACATTCTCGCGCTGCAGTAGAAGTGATTTATTTTATGTCAAGACAGATACCACAACATTGCACTAGTAACACTCTCTTAGTCAGGTCTGATAGTATTGCTTGACAGAGCACATTTTCAGATGAAGGATGCAGCATACAAATAATGTTCCGTTGTTAATGGAACATTAATGATGGAACAGTGGTATCAACAACAATGAAAATGCATTTTCAAGGAAAAGGCTGGAAAAAGGAATCATGCAAATGTTTTTTTTGTGATCAAAAATCTCTAGTGAGCCATCTATGGGTCCCTGCTCTAATATGTCCTCCATATGCCTTTTCTCTCCCAATTTATACTACTCTCTATTCCTCCATCTTTTTTTACCTTTTAACTTTCCATTGGCCCTCTCTCAAAGATGAGTCTATCAGGTGAACTGGCACTGTCAAGGATGATTGGCAAATGGGTTTCTGTACAAAGAAGTTATTATAAGTGTATCCTCAGACAATTCAGTTCTTAGGTTGTTGGCCAGGTCAGACACAGGCCAGTGTTATTGTCTCTTTGCAATAAACATGAAAAGAGCCAATCATAAAGAAGATAAAGGCAGTCAAGTTTGCATCGGGGGAATAAGTAGAAAGAAGAAGGCGGCTCCGAATGACAGCTATTCGCTCATCTGCGGGAAGCCTGACCTGACAC
Organism: Solea senegalensis; assembly: GCF_019176455.1. Lineage (NCBI taxonomy): Eukaryota > Metazoa > Chordata > Actinopteri > Pleuronectiformes > Soleidae > Solea > Solea senegalensis. Next base: position 4,673,241 of record NC_058034.1, on the reverse strand, counting down.
TTGAGCCGGCTGTATACTGTAGAATGTCATCTTCAAAGAACACTTTGATATTGCAGGAAGTGATTTGGGAGAGATCATAAGGTCTGAATTGTCTTCTTCATTCTAGATTAGCTACTGAGTTGGACTTAGACTAATGACAGAGGTGGAGCAGTGTCTTGATAAGGAAGAGATCACTATCTGCAACAGATGTTTGCTGTAGAACAACAGCTGATAGAGATCCACCTTCTTGTTTTTCACTTCATTATTATATCACACATCTTTCTCACATCCCTCATCCTCATTTGCCCCTACAGCAATCAATTTGTCACAAAACCCAAAACATGACACACTCCTACTAAAAATATAAATTAACCCATTCATTACTAATTGAGTTTTTCCCCAACAAACCGGGAAGGGAAGGGCTCGGCTCTTGATGATGTAGAAGATATTGTCAGTCAATATTGTGCTTCTCTTAAAAGGAAGGGATGTGGTAGCAGAGAAAGGAGGCCAGTCTACAACTCTAATATTAACAAAATGTCTGGGCTAGTTAAGAGACACCATGATGTGCTTTAGGGAAAGGTACAGCACTTGACAGCTGCCTGCCTTGACTGCTGGCACACATCAACCTAATACGCTGGATTGGAAGCAAGGATTGATTCCTGAATGTTAAAGTGAAACCTTGAAGCACTGCTGCAACCACCCTGCTCTGACTGTTAAAGTGAGAGCTACTTGTGAGAGGTGATTTGGCATCCTAATCTGATCAGGCCTCTTAATCTGTGGCAGCTCAGTTTAACAAGACTGGCCTGACAGCAGGGGCAGCAGCCAATGACAGGGGGACATGTTAAATCTGGGCCTATCGGACACGAGACAGGAGAACATCGTCTTTTGGCGGAATGGCGGGTGTAATGATACCTGGTACAGCAGAGGTATTAAGAGATGCTCCCTTTCTCAGGTCAAGAAAGGGACTGGAGTTTGAAATGCTTAAGGAATGACGAAATCTGTAGCTTGCTGGTTGTCAGCCCCGTCTGATAGGTGTCATCTTTTTTTCCTCCCACCCACTCCATCCTCCTGTTATTCTGGGAATATTCTTGGCCTCGCAGCATGTACAATTTGAATTATTTATCTGGAGCTGGATCCCTGCACCACAGTGATACAAATCGTTATTTGTACCACTTGATTCCATTAAAATGCCACATCCCCATATAGTTCTCAGCTGAAGGCCTCTACTATACTCCCTTTTTTTATATATAGGTTTTGTTCAAGTCATGTAATCTCAATCGTACATTTTATCATCGTCATTATAGCACAATATAGCACAATATTTTACTGCTTAAAAACAAGTTTATTCAAGATGTTGCATATAGTATACATATGATTGAAATCACTATCAGAGATGATCAGAATTAGCTTAATTGTATATCCAAGCCTCACCATTATGTCTTCCATTCCTTTAGTTGCTTTTACCCTCCTTGTCATCATATCACATATATTATTGTGTGTGCGTTAGTGAAAGAGTGATACCGCATAATAATGTCCTTTGTGTCTTCATGATGACGGCTAATTGCTTATTTCCATCCTTATCACATGAGCCCACAAACAGGAGAAAAAATAGGAAGACAGACAGTCGGAAGACTCCATCTCCATATGAAATGAACGTGACCTACAACTGCAGAGAAGCAATATGTAGCTTCAGCACAGAAGAAACAAAGGGTTCTGTCAGAATCCTGTGCGATCTCACCAGTGTGTCTGTGAAATCCTTTCTGTGTTCGTGTATGCATGTCAAGCTGCCTTGCCTTCTATCTGGATGACATTAATGAAAGGTGAAACAGGGAATAATCAAAGATCACAATATTTTACCCTTGATACTGATGCATGTTCATATACGCTGCTGGCAGCAGACATCTCCTTGCCGCTCAGCTCAGCTCTGATCTGACATTAGAATTCACTGTTACATTTCTCTCTCCAGCTCACTTTCGCTTTTCCTCTCATTTTCTCTGTGGCCCTCGTCACTCCCCCTCCACCTACCTCTGTCCACTCAGCCCGCCTGCCTGGCTGCAGCTAAAGGGTAAATGTAGCTCAGGGGAAGTGTGCTACCTCCACCACAAGTTCCACAGGTCCACCGTGTGACCTGGGCCTCCCGACGTCTTACTGTTGTACTTCTTGTCCTTCTCTTAGCTCTTTTTCATTCTCCACATCATGTCTCTGTATCTCCTCATCCAGCGAGACTGAGAGAACAAACTCTGAGAGCGAACAGCTTCTTTGCCAAATACTGACGTGGTTCAAAAGTTCACCTGTTCTGCAGAACAATATATTTGGCAATGAATAAAGTACCTATGCAGCCTTTACAAAAACTGAGCATGTATTACAGTTACAGTAATCTTTTAATAGAATTTACAGTCATGCAGAAGGAAGGACAAATGAACAATCAACACAAAACACACGCTAAAAACAACACAAATGCTCCGTTACAAACAAAAACAGGTTACACAGGTTAGACATAAAGTACACATACACACTGCATCCATGCTGGTCACCTCGATTCTCCTGTAGTTTAATCTACATGTTCGGACATTTGTAGACATTTGACAAGATTACACCAAATGTAAGAGAGAAATGGACATGTCATTTTACAGAGTATGTAAAAAAAAATTATCAATAATCAAACATGATACAGAGACAGAATTTAAGAAAGTAGCCTAAATTAACGTGACAAAGAATGTAGTGCAAAATGTAAATACATTATTTACAAGGATTATAGCTAAAATATCCAGCGAACACATTTATGTTTGGCTTATAACTAATTCTGTTCTCATATTGTTGTAATTCCTTAATTTGGTTGGTGCACGTGCTTTCGTAGGCTTGTTCGATTAAACGTGACTGGGTGGCTCAGCAGAACAGGTTATTTTGTGGTGTGTGGACAGCCAAAGTTGTTCCTTTGAATATTTTACTCTGCTTTGGTGCACTGTAAACGTGTGGCTGCTGTCCATTTGTGTCTCGCTGTGTGAGGGTGAATGTCATCTTTCAGGGTGGGGGTGAGACCATGTGAGCTGCACTGACTGCTTTGGAGAGAGGCAGGAGGGCCCAGCTGGTTCAGGGAGAAGAGCTCTCTGACAAGCCAAGGCAGTCTCACGGCCTGCCAACCAACCTGACACACACACTGCACACACATAATTACTCGCACACACACACACACACAGACACATTACGATTACATAGTGAATGGTCACGAATATTGAACACAGGAAAAGATGCTGAGAAACACACACTACACCCTCCATGCAGTTAAAGATTTATTTTACCGCCAGTGTGGTTTGGCTGACTTTTGCCGTTTGTCAGTGTGTCTCAGCTGAGCTCGTACACGGTTATAAACATAACAAGGAAAAAAAAAGAACACACTCAAGCCTCCTGTTTACATGGGGACAGTGCTGTACGCACCCACAAAGCTTACAGAGATTCAATCATTTCTGACCCGCAGCCAGGATTTGGTGAAAATTGCTGCCAACCTCCAACAAAATTGTCCAATATCCTTGAATGCAACGCACAGGAAAAAAATAAAAAAAAATCTTTATTTGTTGGCAGCCAGGTGCTGGCCCTGCAAATTATACATGACCACAGGTCCTATTGATTCTCTGTTGTTTTTCTCTGTCTGATAAAACATTGTTGAAGGAAAGTTGGTTCAGCGGACTCCAACAAATTGTTTTGTAAACACAGAGGGGAAAAGAACAGTGCAGACGCTGTCATATGTAACAAAATGAATTTTACCAGCCTGTAATTCTATACTTCACTCCGATTCAATTTGACTGTATCCTGTAGGTCAGAAAATGTTATAGAATGTTATTTCTCGAGCAGTAGATTAAATCTATTTCCTGCATGTTTACTTTTACTACCTTTACTTTTGCATTGAGTGTGCTGCCAGGTGACTAGCAAAGCCTTATCTCTTCATCTTAATTTGATGCAACTTTTTGTGTTGATTGTGCGGCACAGGAAAACAATTTGTGTTTTAGAATACACTTGCAGTGCTGGTCGTGTTGATTGCTCCTGCATCAGCTCTCACAGAGAACAGCAGTGGCTGAAACAATACATATTTTTAAATGTATTTCTCCTGGGTTGTAGCAGCTCTATTTATTCTGACCTCCATCCCGCCACACAGTCCACTGTGTCTCCAGTGAAATCTGAAGTGTATCTCTAAATGGTGTGCAAGTGCTGCAAGACTTGCACAAATTAGCTGTGTTAAAGTATATGTATGCCGTCGATGGGGGAGGCTCACTGGAGGCACTGTGCTGCTTATCTGAACAGCAGGAACGTGAACAGAATGATTAGGGAGGCTAACCATAGGCCTGGCCATTTTCACTTCTTTTCCATACAGCAGTTTCTCTCTCTCTCTCTCTGCAAATAGTCTAAAGGGTAAGCCTAACCAGGGGCTATATGTGTGAGTGGATAGACGACGCAGAGAAACAAGACCTCGAAAAGGAATTTGTCATTTTAAACAAATTCGTTTGGAGAGAATCAAACTGAGCTTTTCTCCTCATTTAGTCCTAAGTGTCAGAATGCACAGGAAAAAAAACAATGCAGTGGGAGTGTTACTGCTTACCTGTAAACCGACAAGAGGACCTAACAGTGTGCGGTCCCCAGTTTCTCCATTAAAGAGCCAACTTGGCATTTGTAGAGCGTAATTGGCTGGATGGGGCTTCAGCGGGCTTAGCCGCCCTGCTGGCACAACAAGCCTGTCTGTCCCCTTCCCTGAGTTGCTGCTCTGCTAGGCATGAGCGTAGCCAGCTCAACTGCTGCCACGTCCCCTTCAAAGCCTGTGGAGAAGCAGGGGATGGCAGCAGCTGTTGTCTCAGGGGAGCGACAGGAACTCAGGGCCTCTGGTCATTAGTGAGAACCAGTGTGCTGGGACGAGCTGGGGTCTTAGACACCTGGGAAACCTCTATCACCCCTCATCCCTTCATTCCTGCGTCCATCCATTTTCCTATCCCTGCCAAGAAAGACTTGTATTCTCAACCTTCTTGCTCCTACGCAAGATTAAGAGAGGCTCAGTCCCGTGTGGCAGGTGTGGAAGGAAAGACACTGTGGTCTGTGGGCTCTGGAGAAATACTGTATAAAGTAAACACAGAATAGAGTTTGGAATGGGGAAAGAGGCGGGTGTGCATGGTTTCAAGTAAATAATGAAACAAATTCAGAAGCAAGTGGACTGTGGATGAAGGTGGTTAGCTATAGTGTCCTTCCTTGCAGTGGTTGTCCAAAAGTAGATCTGTGGTTGGTTATGGTTACTGTACAGATTTTCTCTGGTGTATGAAATGACAGTCAAAATTCCAGGACAGCTATTATAAAAGTTTACAAATACAATAAAGTGATTGTTTTTCACAGCTTTCCATCAAATTGCAGCACCAGTTGTTTTTGAGATTCTTTGCAAAGCATTCGATCTTGAGAAGCATATTGATGAAGAATCTATACAGATCTTGCAAACACTGCACAATATGAACTGCCCTACTGTTTTTTCTTGTGTTGTTTATTTTCACAGTGAGCATCACCTTTGTGCAAATTCAAAATCATACAAGATGTCTCATGTTCTACATCTGAGCGTATTTTGAGGATGAATATTTTGCTGGAATGGTCGAAAGGAGAGAAAACAATAATTGTACATATAAACAAAATGCCTAATGGTTGCTTTGTCCTCACAGTTTATCCTTCTGATCCTTTTTTCGGGTTTATACAGAACATGCCTGCGTGAGTGCATGTGTGTGCCTGCATTTTGAGCATGTTGTGATACCATCTGACGTATGAGTCACTGACATTTGGTGTGTGCTGAGACATAAGTCTCTGCTGAGTGGAGTGGGGAGAGCATGCCCATGTCTCTATGATACAGTGTGAACATCTGGAGGGGTCCAGGCTCCACATAGGTCTGGACCACTGTCAGCACTCATCATGAAATGCAGCCACCTGTTTTTATTATAGCCCTATTTCAGCCTGGGAAATACACAGTACATGCATAATACATTTCCCTTATCATTCTTTATGGAATAGGCAGAAATGAGGCTTCCCGGTGAATACTAGGTAGCTTATACAAGGCAAGGAAAACAATTCTAGGGAAACAAAAACTAAAACAACCACTTTGTACAAGAAATTTTCAAATCTTTTTTTATTGTATACATAAAAAGTGATGAGCTAATCCATTCAGGCTGTTGCAATCATAACAATCAATTTAACTTCAGCAAATCCCTTGAATTGCAATTTACATCATCATACTTTCCTATGAAGTTTACTGATTAAAGCAGCCCCCTGTGTGAAATGTCGAGCTATAAACGTGTACTTCACCAAAATGACGGATCAGAAGTGAGAGTAGTTTGTGTTTTGCAGCAGCAACATTGTGGTGCAACCCAGCCACAGACAGACACTGTAAATCACACCCAGAGAATTACTAGAACGCATGGAAAACAGAACAAATCACAGAGACAGTTGCATCCACACATTTGCAGGTGCTGAAAGAATCAATGCATATTAAATATGCAAGATTACTGGCAATGTCTGTGTAGTATAAATCACAAATGTGCTATGCTCCCCTGTTCCCCCGCCCTCTTGCAAAAAAAAAAAAATCTATCACAATGTTTCAAAAACTTGACCTAGAAGGAAGTTTTATTTATTTTTTTTGTTTGTTTTATGGCTTCCAAAAGATGTGTGAAGTCATAACCATATAAAATAATTGTGAACCCCATCTTTATCAACAGTTAGTTGTGTCAGCTTGATCCCAATGCTGACAAACAACGAGTAGAGTAAACAAAGTGATGAATACTGGAGAAGTTGACTGAGCTGCAGGAGCAGATTGAGAAGCTTCTGTGGTTGTTTTGATACTTTATTTCCCCCCCGTGAGTCGTCATTGCCAATACTTCAGCAGCATGATGTTCAAACATTATTCCTCGGTGATGTTTCTGTAAGATGGTAATTTCTCTAAACACATTGCGAGACAAGTACAAATGTAGTAAACACCAGGGTGGTGTACGAAACCTTGTTCATCTTGAGTTCCTAATAACAGAGAAGCTGCAGAATGTGCAGTTCAAATTTAGTCTCTTATTTATTTTTTTGGTAAAACAATTTCTGCTCCTATTATAAACAAAAAACAACAATGATCTATGTGACTAGTGTATGTAATTAAACAGAAAGGACCTAAGTGTAATGCCTCAGCTGCGTTCACAACACAACGCTCTCTGTAATAAACTGCTGCATGCAACTCTGTGCTCATATACCCAGGAGAGAATATTCACTTTTTTCTCCCCCTGCATTTTTCCTCTGTTGGCTTTGCATGCATTGTTAAATGGGACTGATGGAAGCACCCCGGCCATTACTCACTGAATTGCCTGGCTAATTTCTGTGCTCTTACAAGTACAAAGATGTCAAGCAGGAGCAGCAGGCTTACCTTGGCTTCCCCTGAGACCATTAATCCTTTGGCTGGTGTCGTCACTGCCTGCACTGGCTCACCTGGTTCACAATGTGTTAGCAAATTGCTGTTCCCAGCCTTTTTTCACCCAACCTATCTATTTATTTATTTTGGTTCTGAGTCAGCTTCTATCACCAACGAAATCTGATCACAATTGGCATCTAGACTCACTCCATAAAGTGTGGATTGGAGAAAATGTAGTGTGTAAGTCTGTGTGTGTGTGTGTGTGTGTGTGTAAGACGCCTGTGTTTTTTTAAGAATGAGGAAAGTTGTGGAAGATGAAAAACTGGCAATTGCGTAAAGGTATTAGAATGAAGAAAATTAAACATATTGGTTTGAGAAAATAAATATTTTTACTCAAGGAAATCTGCAACTTTACAACGCAGTCCGTACACATTCTGTGTATGATTCTAGACAAATATAAAATATGGATTAGTAACACTCACAAGAGCAAGAGTGTGAAGCTCACTCAGTGGATATTGACTTTTTACTGTACACCCACATAGTATTAATACATCATTTGGAACGTCAGTGCCAGGAAAGTCCCACTCAATCAAAAATCATACGTGTAATTAGTTATGTTCATGTTGATTGTGAATACACTGCTGAATCTCCTTCATGTCATTTTTACATTTGTCCTTGATTTAATGTGAAATAGAAGTAAAGGCCATTCTTCCACTGATCATACATACTGTACATAAACCTTTTACCACTTACAGACATTGGGCAAGTGTATCTTTAATAACATTCAAAATCATTATTAATTAAAGCACATACTTAATTAAAATACATACCAAATCCTATCTTAAGTTGTACAGTATGTTGCTGTGGCACCTCGTATTGGAGCCTTTCCTTTCCGATACCATCTATCATTTATGATACAGTCTTTTTTCTGAAAAAAACATTAGCAATATTTGCCCATCTCACAGTATCACAGTGAGCTCCAACTCACGTTATATCATTAAGTTGTTTCAGTGTGCGGAATGACTTTCTGGGCTGGAAATTGCCCGAAACAGAGCCATTACACTCGCGCACAGTATCGGCCATAATGGTAAACCATCACGACAATGTTCCCAGCTAAAATGTCTTCAAACTCAAAGTGGTTTAGATTCTAACCTTTACCAGACTGAAATGAAAAGGTGTTAACAATAAACGTAAAAGAGTCATTGCTCAGAATATACTGAATGTAAATAAAATGGATTTTAAATTCAGATCTGTTACCAATCTCTCCTCTCGCTAATCATTGTGGTTACTTTGTATCTTATTTCTTTCACAATTATCCCCACTCTTTTAAGATATAGTCAAAAGAATCTCCATCCAGCAGCCAGGGAGTTGATGATGTTAGGTGTGGAAGGAGAATGAGGCAGGTGGACAGTAGATTACCTTTGCAATTTCAAGACAGAATACAGCTTATAATGATCCGGGATGTTCCAGGGAAAGGTCAGCTGAAATTGCAACAAGCGTAATTAGTAGCTTATCAATAATGCATCCAAGGGTTCCGTCAGTATGCAGTCTCCCTCTGTGTGTGTGTGTGTGTGTGTGTGTGTTTGCGTACAGACCTGTGGGTACCCTGGGATGACCAGCGAGAGATCTTCTCCTGACATTCATTAACATAAAAATACCTATATGCCGCTCAGGGGAGCAGCTAAGCATTAGCATGCACATCCCCACTAACAAGGCAGGCACTGTCCTATAATTGTGTGGATGCAACTGCCTTCCAGACTGATGGAAAACTTCAAGGGATACATCGATCACTAAGGCAATTATTATTGATTACCGTATCATAATTAGGGGCCAAAATTAGAGGGATGGGAGAGGAGATAACGATGTGTTTTGAAACGTGCTGAAAATATTTAAGTGTTATGCAGCGTAGTATCAGTTCTCACTCATTCCCCAACTAATGATCTAGTAGTGGAATATATTCCCTCAAGGTTTGATAAAGGACTTCAAATTTTAGCTACACATTTTATAGCTTTGTTGTTTTGTTTTATTTATTAAATTATTATTATTATTATTTTTTTTTTTTTTATCTTTTGAGGTTGTACATCGTAATCATCAAGCAAATCCCTGTGGTGCCCAAGTCTAATTTATACTAACGCTCATCTAACAGCGATCTTTTATGATTTCATTTCGCTGGATTGCATCAGAGACATGATCAAAAAAGACGAGCTTTACGCTTGTTTAACTTCTTGATCGACACTATTTCCATTTTCTTCCACCGTGTTGCACATCCACACATGCTCTGAGAGTATTGAGCACATCTTCCTGATTTCAGAACACATCACTGAAATATTAAACTAGAAAAGGAAAACTTGAATATGTTACATAATTCATTAGAGATATTCTTATTCAGACCTTTGGCTAGCTGATAAGCTGAGATCAAGATTGAGGTAGATATCATCTCCCTCACAAAACCCTTTCCCTGCCTCTTTTTTCCTCCTCCAGCGTGCGAAGTATCTCAGATCAACGTTGAATGATGCAGAAACCTGAGGTGCATGTTAGTGTTGGGGAACAGATGGTTGGGAGATGGACCTCAGGTACTGCGTATGTGCACGTGTGTGTGTATGTTTACAGAACTGTTGGTGTGTGTGATGTAATGATCTCAGGTTCTTTAGCCTCTGCCTGTTGATAAGTTGCTGCAGAACACACAAAACGGGAAGCAAGCGAGATGAATGTGATTGGATTGCCGGCCGAGTGCAGCCTCACCCATCTGTCTCAGAGTCTGCCATCCCATCTCACAGGCGGCAGGAGGTAATTGGGTTCATTGTTCTCACCACAGGATCCCCCGGATTGAAAGCTTCATTATCTGGATAACCATGAATGTAAATGAACCACACGCATACAGCGGGGTAATAGGAAAAAATAGATCATTGCTTGGCACAACCACAGCACAGAGCGCATCTCCAAACACATACAGTGCTCACACATATATTGTTGTGAGTAATCACAGGCAAAAATACCTACATGTGCAAATGTGTCTGCAGGATTTCTTTAGCTGCTCTTTCTCCCTTTAATGTATGTACACTGTTTACTCCTCGTTTATGTGAACATCATTTGACATGAGATGGTTCAGTGCTCGGTTCAAAACCTTGCTGTGCTCCTTTGAGGGTTGGTCTACAGATAAAGGGGGTCTCTGTCTTCAGATGAAAAAAGAGAATAGTCAACAATCAATGCAGTTAAACTCTGTCATGTTGGTCAGAATTCTTATTTTAATGTTTTGCAGCTAAATTGCACTTACTCACTGGATCTTCTATCCATGGCAAAAGAAAACCCAGAGAACAACACTAAATGTCTTATGCTTTAAATTATTTATATAAAACCAGTTTATACCAGAAACCCAGGAATATCTTTTGCTTTTATTAGGCAGAGTTAGTGGCAGAATCCTGCGCTAAGCCTTTGGACAGTTGTGTCACAGTGGAAGTATATGCTGCTTGCTTCAGGATTGTACTGGCCTAGAGTCTTCGCCGGCAGCAGTCAGGGAGGAGTTAAAGCATCTGCGTCCTGTAAACACACAGGAGCTCACCGTGGAGCCTAACCACACTCAGATCCTCTGGCAAATCCATCAATTAGCTGCAGATGTGATCTGCATTCAAGATCGGTGCAATTTAAGCATGTCGGGAAAACAGCCTAATCTGGTCTCTGATGGACGCATCAGTTTTCAATTTACTGTCCAGGAGGGACCTGGGATCTGGGATGGTAGCCCACAGGGACTAATATTCCTCTGTGAATGATCACACAGTACCTTAGCTTTCATGTATCCCATTTTTATTTCAGAGTTAAAGCTACCTACTTGTGACTTTGGTGATTTGTTGATGTTATTATTCTGCCTCTGTTTGGCCTTTGTAAATAAAACCAATGTAACATTATTTGTATGTTGTATCAAGTTTTGTGAGCAGTAGAATTAACTTGTGATAATTGTCGTGGCCACTTCTATGTGCTTTCAGTCATATGCCAATCTCTCTCTGTGAACTAATTTGACAAAAATTTGAATGTAATGGCCTTTTTTATATGTAAATGCAGTTTCCACAAGCGTCCACTTGACCATGATCATTGCATACTACAAATCTACAAATGTGTCAAAGAAAATCCATAAATTATTATTGTATTGATAATGAAAAGAAACTAAACTGCAATGAGAACTGAAGTGTTCTGGGTCGTTGTGCAGACTATTGAGGCAGGAAAGGAGAGAAGAAAAGAGAGATGCAGGGGAGCAAAGTGCTGTCCTTACAGACTGTGCCATGCTGTGCTCCTGCTTCTGTTGTGGGGCCCTGTCAGATTGTGTTTACTTTCCTGAAGGACATTTCACCTCTGGAAGCCTGTGAATGAATGGAGAACTCATTTCTCCAACAGAGTCTAGTCAATCACTCTGCTTTTATTCTCCTCTCTTGCGGTGACCTCTCCCCAGCCAGGTGAACAATGGCACCCTCTGCACTGGGTATGGCTTTGACTCAAAGCAGGGCCTTATGTAGTGGGTGTACAAATATCTCTAAAAGCACAGTGAAATCAAAGGAAATCATTAGACATAGGCTGGGCTTTCTTTGTGAGTATATGGTTTAATAAAGTTTAAACCATGTTCTGTGGTGTGCTGCACGGTCACACAATACTCAACATGTTATTGCAAGTAGTTGGGACTTTTTGTGAGGTGGACCTTTTTGAACCAGCACTCGATGAGGAGCGGGTGAGGATCGTTTTATCTAAAAGAGGTTTGAAGCTTAGCACGGCGGCATGGTTAATGTCATGACTTGGGTCTGGCAGATGGCAGGAACAGTTAGGGATCTCATTAGATCAACCAAGCGTCTATGCATCGCTGCAGAACCTTTCATTAAAGTTCCATTGCTGGAATACCACCATCTCACAATATTGGTCAAAGTCAAGAGAGGGTAGAGCAAAGAGTTGAGATTTTACATCTGTTTGAAGCCGAGAGATTAAAACGATGTATGCATCTAATCAGGACAGCTAGAGAACAGTTTGGTTTACAGAAATCTGGCTGCACTGTTTTAACTGGAGTCTTTATGTCTTTGTTGTCATTTATCTGCGTGCGCTCGTGTTTGTGTGGGTGTGTTGAGGGATGCATCCTTGCTGAGCATAGCAAACTGGATTGTAATGGTCACAGAGCACATTCTGTACGATTTACCTCATAATTAACTGGAATTATTTGCACAAAAATACACTGCAAGCATGGGAAACTAAGAAAAACATGTGGTGCACATTATTGACAGTTGGCAAGGAAAGGCAGAATTGTATTTCTTGTAAGGGAAGGATTCAAAGTGCCATCATGTTAACACTTATTTTATTTGTATTGTCTTTAATGACACATTGGCTAAATGAACCATACAGGGAATTGATTAGCAGCACCCTACAGCACGGCAACCCTGAAGTCAGTGAGGGTGTTTTATGGGTTTTTAAAGGACATTTGAAATGAATTTCCATATATGGCTTAAGGCATAGGGCTAATCACAGCAAGCAGTCTTCTTATGAATGATGCTATCCACTTTGAGGCTTCAGAATTGGTGGCTGGCATCAGCCATTACAAAGAGAGGCATCCCTGTAAGGGACGATCTCAGACAAAGCAATCGACACAGAAGACTGAAACAGCTCTCATTCAAAGCACATTTCAACTACCTTGTGAAGGTACAATTATCTTTAATGTTGATTGGTGCTATTTGAAAGACAGAGCGAAAGGAACTTCTTTGACATTCAAGTCTGTGCCAGACTTTTTTTCTTTTCTTTCCAGAGACTGTACTTTATACCCATCCTGGTCAATTTCTAACCAGATCAGATATCACATTAGTGTCACTCAGTACACTTCTTTCTCTGTTGATAGATATACATCAGATAAACATGTACAGTAAAAATGCCGCTAAAGCATATTGAATTAAATATGTTTCCCCTGTTTTAATCAATACACACTGATTGGCCAGAGAGAACTATTTAAATGTCGACTCCTGAGTAATTATCCAAACACTACAGTGTCATGACGTGCCATCTGTCTCTTGATCCCCCTGCCCTTCCTCAGTCACTCTGAGAGAGAAGGAGAAAAGAGAGATTAGATATTCGGTTTCCACCAACTTCAGTAAGGTATATATTGTATGTTCCGTATGTTAACATAGAATTACTCATCGAGACTTTGTCCAGAAAACTTGGAGCTGTGTGGTGCAGGAACAGCGACAGCTATGATTGACACATGCTGGCAGTTGGAGCACTTGATTTTCTTGGCAGGGCATGCATTTTGAATATCAGACTGTCGCTTTTGCAAGATGCCAAGATTGTTATCAGAAGTCCCAGCTTTATTTTTAACAATATACTTATCCACTTCTAAACTTTTTATTTGTAGCCATTGTCCAACTGTATGAAGCTTCTCACATTACGAGCTCTTTGCCCTTACAGTATAAGTCATGATGAAAAATGCATCCTTCTTTGTGCAGCACTGGAATGTCGTGGGCGACATGTAAAGAAAAAACACTGCTACATAAACCGTGTTTCCGTAATGGTACAGTACGGTACAGTTAGGAACGGTTTCACCTGAGAACTGGACCTTTACTTGGTACTATGTGTGCTAGACGGCCATGACATTGTACTGTGTACCGACAATGAACGACACAACACAACAGACAACAACGGAGGACATCCAGCTGTGGCTGTTTGTCTCAACAAGACATCAAGCTTTGTATGAATACACTGTTGTCCCACCTGTATCATACTGTACCATTACTGTGCTAGCCTAAGGCAAGGGTACCGGAAAGTGGAACAGTAGGGGTACCTTTATTTATTTATACTTAAAAGTTTCACAATACCGCTTTAAGTTAAGTTTACATTTAGCATTTGCATCTGAGTGTAAGTGATACACAAAATTAAATAAGAGAATATGATTTTTTAAAGGGCCAAAGTTGTATGGTAAAGTCGACTATCCCTTATCATACATATCCTGGTTATGTCCTGCAGGAAATAGACTCCGAGCGCTCTGAAACGTCAGGCACACCACAGGTAACACCATCAAATGCTCGGCAAGTTTGATCTTTCAAAGTCAAAAAGCAGAACATAACCCCGTATGCTTTCGCCCCGACAGACTTCGATTGAGTTTAGTTGTTGTGAGCATTAAAGATCAGCACCTTAGGAAAGCAAGTGGTAGAACTATTATGCACAGTGATTTCTCCCAGTTACCTCTGGTGGTATGTAACCATGGAGGCCCATGCCTAGCATGCCCAGCTCTCTAGTTGATGCTTTGCTGGGATCTGTGGAACAGAAAACCAACCTATTTACAAGAAATACAGCAGCTTTAGAAGTAGCTCCTAGCCTCAGGGTGCAAAATATTTGAAAATAAGTTTCTGGTCTCTTTGATGTGTGAGTGTGTGTGTGTGTGTGTGTGTGTGCACCAAATCTGAAGGTATTTTAAGTAGTGCTGCCTTTGAGACAAGGACAATTCTAAATTGTCTCTTGAAACTGAGGATGCAGGTGAGGTGGGGAAGAAGGTTAAGTAAAAATCAAGAAGTATTACATTTGTTTTTGATGGTTGCTTTACCATAATGTACACTTCATACACCAGCTGACAGGAGTCGTCCCTGTGGTGTTTTTCAAGATGGCTATCAAGGTTACCTAGAGCACCAGAGGTTTATTGTTCATCCACTGATGAGTGAAGGCAATTCTCTTGGGATGCACTTGATGAGAAGATGGGGAGACATAACATTACTGTGCAACACTCTGTCCTCTATAAACTCTACAGTATAGCAGCTCTAATATGATGGAGGACCTTTGTGGAGCGCATTAGGTGAGCAGTTGATGACATCTGCCAGCTATTTCATTTTGCAGTGCTGCTGCATTAAAGACTCTGTTCTGCCTGGAAATCTGCTCCTCAATCGTTATTTATCTCAGCGGGGAAATCACAGACCAAAGAAAGTAACGTACGCAAGAAACATGTTCAAACACATAGAAGGGATGACAAAAATGACTACATGGAAGAATACCATTTTGAATTTGAATGCACTGCTCCAGTTGTGTCTGTAATGTGAGAAGAAAAAGAGTGAGAATAAGAACGTGGAATCAGACATCAAGCAGCACCAGTTGGCCACTCTGCATGGATCCAACCTAAGCTATGGCAAAGATATGTGACAGTATACTGTGAAAAATGCTTTCCGCAATTTCAGCCAGCACATCAACGCGGGAGGAGTCTGTGTAGAATTCCGGGAGGTGTGAAAAGCACACAACATCTAAAAAGACCTCAATTATGAAATAGGGTGGTTACTAAACTGCTGTAACCTTTCAGGTTTCCTTGTGCCTAAAGAAAAGCAGCATTTCACAATCTTTGGACTTTGAAAGCCTTTTTTTATTCCAAAAGGAAAAGGAAAATACCTTTTTCATGCTGCTTAAGTTATTTGGCCATTTGTTCCCCCGTGTTCTTAAGTCAGTAATTCACTGTCGCAAACTTTCTTACAGACACACCTTTGAAGCAATGACTACTTTCTCTTCTGTGAATTTAGTTAAAAAGCGTCAGAAGTAGTTTAGAAGAACCATATTCCATATTGGTGGACATCCATAAATGGAGGTCTGTGTTTGGGCTGGGAATCACCGCTGATTCCTGATTTGATTTCATTCAATTCAAAACGTCTGTTGTCAATCTGCCAACATCATGTCAAATCAAGTTCAAATATTTCAACGTCATCAACTGATGACTTGAAATTTCACATCTTTGCGTGTGTGTTCTGTATCGCCCACACAAGTGACTTGAATTTGCATCTACTTATGACTTTGCATTGTGTTTGTATATAATCTCATTGTGCGGAAATGTTTGTTACACATGCCACACTAGTGTTGTTGAGGACATGATATTTAAATATGTTGCATTAATGTGCATGATGTAGCACAGGATAAACCAACGCCTCCTGTGAATTATGCTTCTCTTCATTACATTTCATGTCAGAAGTGAGGCTCTAATGGTGCCATAGGAGAGTGCCTCCATCACTTGCTGCCATGGAGATGAAACTTATTCTCGGGTTACAGTTCCCCTGTTTCCCTATTACCCCTTCGTCTTAGGTATCTACTGGGGGAAGATGTGGCTATAATTTGGACCAGTTTTCTTGTCAAAGCTGTCCATGTTCAATAGAAGCACCTGCTTTAATCCCAGGTAACACCTCTGATCAAGGACGTAATTTACACCATGATCCTGCAGGGCATCCTCCCTGCTGATGGATGGGTTTCACCTAAGGTGGAGGGAATGGAAGAGATGTCTCATTTAGCTTCTTTACCCCCCACTACAAACACTAGGTGTAATAGGAAACAGGGGAAATGGCAGTATGTTCTTTTTCATGATATATTCCTCTGCTGCAACAACTTCAGGTTAATTTATGTGGTGTTTCATAAAGAGAAAAACTTTAGCTTTAGCTGTGTTGATTTCCTTTTTTTTTGTGTACCTCATAATACATGAGGTAGAAGTAGACATTTCTCTGAGGCAAACTTGGAGCAGAGTGTTTATGTGTCTGGGTCAGAGCCTTCTGCAGAAAGCAAAAGTTCCAGTACTCTACTCCGGAGTGATTTATTTTTTGCTGAGTGATCTTCCAAAACAAAGATGGTCCTCCAGGTTTGGTCGAGAAAAAGAAACGAAGCCTGTTACAATCCTTCAATTCAAATTGGTTTACTCCCAGCTGCATTGATTTCCCTTGTTACGGGAGGTCAGTGTGAGAAAATTGAATTGGAAATTGTCGAAAACACTCTCATTTCATTTTTGCAGCATTTTTCACCTTCCTCACCCCTCTTGGTATTTTCAAAAGTCAGCAGTGGAACTGATGTGAAGAACAGTTCCTGTGTGGACATTTAAATGACTGCTCTGACTTTGCCCTCTCTAATAACACTGTCCTCCAATGCAGAAGGTTGCATGCACCCCTGTGGTTTTAGACCATGTTGGTTTGCATATACCAGAGCCCTGTCTCATGTTCTTTGCCGCCTGATCCTCCCTTGGTGCACACGGGGTTAGTGATGCTTTTACAAAGAGAAAGTTTGGTCAGAATTTGTCGGTTTGTTCACTGTATGGTGAGTGAATTGTTTGGGGGTCGTCCAGGTGGAAAGAGGCCAACCGGGTGGGCAGTGCATTCTGTATTCAATGTTCTGTCAGTCAGACGCAAGCTTTGACTTCTAACATGGTGCAATATGCTATCATTACCACTCGTACAAAATCTGTGCCCTGATGATGTGCATGTGCTAACCTTTCTCCT
This sequence comes from Solea senegalensis, assembly GCF_019176455.1. Lineage (NCBI taxonomy): Eukaryota > Metazoa > Chordata > Actinopteri > Pleuronectiformes > Soleidae > Solea > Solea senegalensis. The sequence continues at coordinate 4,655,625 of NC_058034.1, read as the reverse complement.
TACCTTTCGTGCTTCTGCAAAATCATACTGTAAACATGTAAACACAACTGCTTTGAGAAAAGGGCTTGCGGTCACTTTACTTCAAATTCTCACTTTATAAAGTGTATCGTTTTTGAAACTAAAAAACGATGTTTTTATTTGTTAATAGCAAATAAAATAATAATTTGTTAGACACCCACGGCAGATATGTACAGTATTACAAACAACAATTACAACACATTTTCTCATAAATGTGTAGTTTTTACTGACATTTAAAGTCAGTTATTAATTATAATAATAATAATCATTGCATTATTAAACTAAATCAGTTTTTCCACTGCCATGACATTGTATGCTGTGAAAAAAACAAGGTCCACACAGTTCGATGTGGATCGCTGCATTTGCAGGCAGAACATTTACATTTTCGTCCACTATTATTAACATCAAGACCTTTGACCTTTTCACTAATTGATTTGATGCACTTTTTCTTTTTTAAACACACTGCTCAGTTTTAATTAGGTTGAACTAGGTTTTATATTCCTTATCTAGTTTGCTCTTAACTATTACTATTGGTTTAGGTATTTATTGTATATTTAATAAGTATTTCACAAGTAACTTTTTAGTTCTCTACCTTTTTTAACACGTTTTCGACAATAAAGTGAACAGAGTCTGTCATTAACTAGTTATGAAATCTGAACAAATAAACACCTACACCTTAGGTAATTGCAAAATAACTGCTGAATGATCTGGTGTTCTTGGGCTCCAATGCAACAATTACTCATTAAGCAGCAATGTCACGGCCCCAGTTGGATTAAATAGGTGGCTTTCTCATTCCAAACACCTAATTGGCAACTGGTTGCCACCAGAGAAGAAAGGTGAATGTAATTAACTTTATTCAACAAGCTGGCAGGATTGAAAAGCAGGAGTACCATGGAACACACACACACATATCAATTCAGAATATTGTATATCCAATTCACTGACTATTGTTTGTTTCTGACAGTATTTGGACTGAGTTTCTCTGTTTGGCCATTTATAGCATGGTGAGCTGAACCTAGTATCATAGCAACAGTAACTATGGGAATGGAAACCTGTGGAGAGGTCAATGTGATGGCCTCCACTTGGCCTCTTTATACAAAGGCTCGCACATTGATTTTTCTAATTCTACCTCTGCTACACAACACCCACCTCTAAAACAGAAAATAATGTAATACCTTTTTTTTTTTATTTAATCTGTGACCTTATTGAAATACATGTCGCAAGTCAAAAACTATTTATTTCAAATTGCAAGTAAAACATGATTTCAGGAAATGGATAAAATAGGTGATGTGATTCTGCGTCTTGTTTCCTCTTCACTCTTCTTCTTTCCTCAGTTTGCAGCCGATCCTCTGTTTGTCTGCCTCCTGCGCCTGTGTTTGCATTTAACGTTGGCTTCAGTTCTCTCGAGGCAAACTCTCCAGGGATCCTTAATTGACAAGTGTGTAAAAAAGCAAAAGCAACTGCCCTTTAAAATGATAAATTAACTCAAATAATTTCAAATAATCCTTCACGCTGACAGCAACTAGTGATATTTGAAATGCAGACATGCTTCGTCGCTGGCTTTTGCCTGTCGTTTCACTGCAGACCCAAACCTCCTTAAGATAACGGAGTTCTTAAAAGATTAAAATGTTTTTTAGCCCTCACCCCTCTAATATTCATAAGAGGTTTACTTGCTAAAATTCCGTTTCTTTGTTGAGATCTAAATTTTTACCCCTCATGTGATCTGTCAACATGGTCCTCTTCTGCAGATTAACACAATATTAAAAACGTTAAAAACTTATTATCATAGCAACAGAGAACACCTCTGAAAGCCTAATCAGAAAACAAGAACTGCACCACAATATCTGCAGTGCAGGAAAATGCAGATAGTGGACATACCTGTACTTCAAATGATTGAACTTCCCTAAATGACTGTTGGACACAACGGTCTGCGTTCTTAAAGCTAATTGGGTTGCTCAGCGGGTGTCTAATTGCCAGTGTTTCTCTGTCATTACATCACCTCCACCATGTGATTAAGGAGTCTTGAAGGTTGTGGGGGAAAATGAAGCAGGATACGGCTTCTTTGATTAAGACTCACACTGCACTGAAAGTTGACTTTCTTGTTTTAGGGTTGTTTTTTGAAAACACTTGGTGACTTATAGCTTTGCTTCAAAATAACCTATTTTTTACTTTACATTTATATTTGCTGCTGATATTATTATATTATGAAGAGATTTCAATAATATTGGTAAACTGTTTGGATGTGAAGAAAAAGTTAGTCGACCTAGTTAGCAAAATCTACATATTGCTCAAACCCAGCTACAATATTTAACCTTAACCTTTAAGCATTGCACTGTGTACCGGGAAGACAACAAGCTCCAGCCTTTTTTTCTCAAAAAACAACTTTCAGGTTTATCATAAATCTGTACGTAATCCAGTGCAGAAATGAATGCCTCATAGATTCATCCAATGCTGAGATAATCGATCTATATTTTAATACTGTTTTTTGGGGGGGGTTTTAACGCATTACCTCAAAATTCACAAAGTAGAAAGAGGATTTATGTATTTTGATATTTGCAGTTAATTCTGAGGGAATCTTGCGAGGCCTAGAAAACAGCTCTAATGATGTTGTGAGTGGTCAGAAAAACAAATCACACACACAAATAAAATGCCTGCACATAGAGAGTAAAATGATAGCCAGCACGGTCATCATTTCCTATAACACAAGTGTTGTTTTGGGGCCAATTTCTCATATGAATAATGTCATAAAAAAGAAATAACATTACAATGGCACATTTTTGCACTTTAACACATTTTAAATAACCATACCCTTATGCATTTTTTAATTTGTAGGCAGACTTTGATAGGCCATTTGGCATTCTGCCAAACCACTTTGTGCTGTATACAGATTTCAGTTGCAGCACTAGGCTACAATCATTTCCATTTATTTATTTATTTTTACATTTGAGGTGGAAGCCAGTCTGTCACATTTTGATACTCAATCTGTCATCTGTTTAGAAGTGAGTGGTCAGTCAGGGCAGCAGCAGTGACAGTAGAGGCAGCTGGATAAAGAGGAAATGATCTGCTGAAGCCTCCTAGCAGACAGCTGTGTGCAGGGAGCCACTGTCCCCGCTCCCCTCCATGCATTTTTCATCACACACTCTTTTTTTACACTATTTAGCTTCTCCCTCCCCGCTTAACTTCAATGTGGTGCCTGCTGACATGGCGTTTCTCAGCCTTGCACACAAAGCCCTCTGGTGCTCAGTGTATTAGGGCTGGAGCATGGCCATGTTTGTGAGTGTGTGTGTGCACGTACATGCACGCATGTGAATATTGGGGACGCTGTACTTGCTCATCCTCCCCCCTCACACTCACATCATATGATCTCAGATTACCATAGGCAAGAAGAGATCAGAGAGAAGGAGAGAGAGAAAGCTCTTACAGAAAGTCCATGAAGTCATATGGCAGCACTCAAATTAAAAAAAAAATAGTTTAGACCTACTTCATGCATAGGATCATCTTAAGATGTTCTGTACTTAAAATTTCAGTTTCATATTGTTTTGGCCCTAAGCAACAGGCCAATCTGGGTGATATAGGAAAGATCAGGCTTACTGTAAGGTTTAACAGATGGAGCGAGAGAGAGGGAGGGAGGGAGGGAGGGAGCTTTGGAAGAGATAGAGGGCAGGAGGAAAAGGAGATCAGCCTGATAGTTTAGTCTAACCTGGTAACAGACATAATTCCATCTTTTTCGGTCTTGTTGGGTATTAGCTTGATAGAAATGAGACGGCCTCACAACTCAGACTGTATACTGTACATTAGATGTGTGTGTGTGTATTCCACACATGCAATAAACTTGATGCATGATGGAAAAGCGGCAACAAGACGTCCAATGAAGAACTCCACCCTCCTCTTTTGGTGATTTGCTCAATATATAGATATTTATTCCATTAGATATCAAGCAACATATCCTTGGAATGACAACAATGAGCTGTCAAGACGATGGGGCCAGAGGAGAGGGACACAGCGAGCGGTCACTTCCTGTGTTAATATGGGTGCCAAAATGATGGGGGTCACAAAAACACATACCTTTTTATGTGGCATGCTTACATTTTTAGAATCGTTCCCTGTTCTGTATTAACTTATACTAAATTGAAAATTGATTTTGGGGACCAAAGCAGCAGAATATCACTGTTCATCAGTGTTTGTACATCACTATCAAACGTCAACAAACTTATAGAGATGGGATATTTTGCTTTGGCCTCCACTGGAGCGTGCATGTGAGTTTGTGTCCAATCTTTTTACAGTTGTAATGTTTTACACATTTTCTAACATATAGTATACAATGTGTGAAGAGGAGAAACTCTGCAGTGGCTTTACGCACACTTTTATGTGGCAGTCAAAAAGAAAGGCATCCAAGCCAATGTATAACAAAAAAATATAAAATCCTTTATTAGTGTATGGATATCTTTTAAGTAAAAAAAAACCCCAAAGCATTTAACCCCATATCTTATTTCTGGTGACTTGGACTTGGGAATGCACTTCCCAGTTTGGTAGTTGATGGTACAGCTTTTCATGGCAGTTTCTACATTCAAATATAAATGCCTTTATCCAAGTTTGACAAACAAAGTCAAAAAGGCAGGTGCGAGCAAAAAGTGTGCGTGACAAACCTGTGTGAAATCCCTCTGAACCCTCCTTTTTTAATCATAAGCAGGTCATGTCAGGTGATGAGAAGCAATATGCTGTCAGTCCTTGCATCATCAGTAGTCAGTGACAGTGATAAAATGCCCCCCAAAAAAATTTTATTTTCCTTTTTTTTGAGAAAAGATGTAACATACAGGATGTCACGGACAGATTTGAAGAAGAGCAGAGCTCGGCAAAAAAAAAAAATAAAAAAAAAAAATATGCGATGCAAGTAGATCTGATTATTCATGTCGAGCTGAAAGTTGGAATAGAATGTAAGAGAGTCTCATATGAGTGTTTGCCTTAGGCTACTAAAACACTATGGCTGTTCCACATTATGAAAAGCTTTCACTAGAGTCCCATCTTTTAAAAAGTGCTGATTGACCTTCTAGCCTAATTAAAGTGCACCATCGCCAACAGAGAGCAGATGAGACAGCTCGGCTGTCAGTGTGACTGACGAGGTTAGGCTCTCCCCCCGCAGTCACTTCAGCTCTACAGAGGCCATGCATACCAAAAGAACACGACAGCACGGAGTTGAGAAGCTCCAAATTTAGCAGCTCGCTTCCCATCAAGAATCCGCTCCAACTAATAATATGCTAATAGTAAAGTATAAAATACACTAGTGAAATGCTGCAGGGCTGATGTATTTATTTATGCATTTACATATATATCCTCACAGCATTTTCATCTTATGACTGAACGCGTCACTTTTTTCCCCACGCTCAACTGGAATATATAAAAATAAAGGTGCGGGCTGAGGCCACATGCACGGAGCAGAATCTAAATCCTGTGTCGGTATACAGGCAGGTTACTCCTCAAGTGCACCCCAGTCCCCTACAGCTCTCACACTTTGGACCACGAGACAGCTGACATGCAGTTCGGCCTGTAAGCCTCTTTTGTTCATGTGCAGCAAAGTCATATGCCAGCTCAGTTGCTCTCACACACAAAGCTTCAGAGAGATACAGTAGCTCATATTCTAGTACATCCCCACGCTCTCAAGCTGGAGATGGGCATGGCCTCTCGCTCTCTGTCTCCTGAGCGTCCTCCCTTTCTCTCTCTCTCTCTCTCACTCTCTCACTTCTGTGCCTCCATTACCCACAGCTACGGCCAGGAGCATTCTATGTTTGACTTGTATGTGATCTGACCATGACATGTTAGGAGCACCATGTGAATTTCTTAAAATTTGAGAGTTTTGACTCAAGGAATCCTCGTGTTTGTTGTATATTACAGTTATGCCTGGTGGGAATGTAGACTGTTTATGAAAAAAAAAAAAACTCCCATTTTGAAGCCTTGATATTTGCAATTTGACAAGAAATTCCCCTGCAACCGAGCATGTACTGGTCACACTGGTGTCCACTCATATGTGTCATGCTTTATCACCTATGAGTAGAAAACTGGCATCAGGCTGTATTGAAAAAGACTAGCGTTTGAGACCCATCCATCTTCTACCACTTTATCCTCCGCATTGGGAGGATAAAATCTCAGCTGACAGAGGGCAGTAGGCGGAGTCCACCCTGGACTGTGTGCCCATCACACGGCCACATAGAGACAAACAACCATTCACTCTCACGGTCAATTTACAGTGTCCAATTTACCTGCATGTCTTTGGACTTTGGGAGGAAACCGGAGAAAAACCACGCACACACGGGGAGAACATGCAAACTCCATGCAGAAAGGATCTCGTTCCGACCGGGTCACGAAACCTGCGTCTCTTTGCTGCAAAGGCAAGAACGCTAACCCGTGAATGACTTTAATTTGAACTTACTTTATTTGTTTACCGATATTTCAAATCAAACTCTGGTGGCTGTTGAATGTTAATTCTGGGTTATGTTACATTTATTGTAGTACCATCAAACATCCTCTTCTCCACTGTTCATTTCTTTTGTTACATTCACACAGACTTCGGGTTTGCTGTCTCCCATAATTGAGAAATAATGCTGTGACCTTTATCTGAGTTTTCTTCCATGATGTTGGCTTTGTCTCACTGTCCTTTCTACTGTCTTTTCTCACATAGAGGGTTTTGTTCCTGTGTGAGCTTTTTTTATTCGTTAATATTGCAGTTGTTCAGAGGTGAGGAGGTGAGAGGATATTGGTATTGTACTCTATATTTAACGCAGTGTACGATCGGGGCCAGGATATCACATGGGGCTCCGTTTGGCTCGTTCTGTAATGAAGTTTGTTGACTGTCGTCAATTTTGTCCTTCTATATTAGAAAAAAAAGTAATTACTTGAGAGCAGCGATGAAAGCTAATGAGTCATGGTAACTCATTAACCATCCAAGATAATCTCAAGGTAATATAAGTAAAGGAAGAGAGATGGAGGAAGAATGGCGCAGGGAAATAGCATATGCAGGAACGGATTAATGATAGAAGAACAACTTTGCTGTAAGGAGGAAGAAGGAATGAGGGAGAAACTCGGAGAAGAGAGGAGGTGGGGGTTGGTTGAGAGGGCTGGGCGAGGGGGTGTGTCCAACATTACCCTCATGAATCAGTGTCAGTGGAGCGATGAGAAAATAATTAAGAAACAGGGTAGCGCTGTGTTAAATACTGCCAAAGGTAAAAGGCCCATTCTATTGTGCAGAAACACAATCTGGACGGAAAAGAAGAATGGCAATAAATGGGATAGACCAAAATGTAGGAGAGAAAATCCATATCATAACGGATGCCAAAATGCCCTTCAGATGGCATTATGAAAGGGAGACAATATAAATAGCACTGCCATATTGTAAATGTTTATATACAGTAGCTACATTTACACGCAGCACAGCAGTTTCAGGATTTATGACCGTAGCCGTAATACACTGAAGTTGACACAAGGCTGTGAGTAATATTTCACATTTGTTATCATATTGAGTGTAAATTTGCTGAGACATATATAGTGGATATATTGTTCTTCTCTTTTCAGGTGTTTTCATTTTGAGTTGGGGGTGTGGGGGGGGCTACGTTGTCAGCTGGGCCATGAGCTGACTGTAACTATACAGCAATAAGCACACAAAACACTCTTGTGCGCTTTTACTTCTGTTTGCACACCTCAGAGGTTTTTACTCGTAGCATTTAAGGAAGTCAGAGGCCAGTAATTGTATGTTCAAGGTTTCAAGATGCAGCTGAAATCCCCCAGCCAGCAGCACAGTGCAGAGCAGCCATTAGACTGCACTGATGCATAGAATCTGTGGGGATCTTTGGAGAATGTTGAGTGACAGGAGGACCAGGAGTGTTGTATGTGCATTTCTACATGTTTATACGCACATAGGAAAACGTATGTGTGCACATACAGATGTGTGGGTGAGTCTTTCAAGTGCTATGTGTAATATTCAGCATTCGTTGTGCCAGCGGCACAGAAAGAATCCTGGATCAGTGGTCTCCAAATCCCCTCTGAGAAGGAATCGACTCGAGTTGGTGTGCGTGGAGGAAATGTGTATGGTTCAAATTTAGAAGCTCTCCTCCTGTGAGGCCGCAGTATATTAGAGTTTGATCTTAAGCTCTTTGGCCTGACTAACACATTGTAGGGTTTTGAGATGCAATTGTTAATCAACCACAACCTCCCACTCGCAGCAGGGATATTTGGACTGTCTTAGATGTTTATGTTTACTGCTCAATAAAGGTGGTTTAAGTTACTTTTAATATGGCGTGGTTATTGGTGCCAGATGGACTAGTTTGGTTTATTTCAGAAACTGCTGATCTAGTGAGTGTTTCACTTTCACAAGGTTTATGGAGAAATAATTAATTATGATTATGGTATGACTAAGCGGCTCCAATGAATAGAAGTTATCTGGTCCAAATGCCTTGTTTGGTGAAGAAAGTCCACAGTAATTCAAACAACCAGTTGTTTACAGGTATGCAGAAAACCAATCTGAACCAACAGCATGTTGGACTTTGATGCAGATGGTCAACACCAGCCTCTTTGAACCTATAGTAAAGTGGCTAGTTACTGTGTGATCATCGTAGGAAAATTTCATGGAATTCCAACTAAGTAGTTGCTCCCTTTCTTATTTTTAGTAACTAATAAAGATTATAGGGCTGCCAGTCAACTTCTCTCGCCTTCTAAGGGCATGCCAGGAAAAGTTTAAGAACCCCTGTGCCATATATGTATGTGAACTCAGCAACCCTAATCCATCCCCGAGGAGTGCTTAGTGAGGGATGCGCTGTTTCTGCAGCATGGCCATCAAGGCCCTAAACGCAGCCACAATGGCATTTTTACTGATGACTTTTATGGGATGCAGCCAAGCTGCCAATGAGCAGCCTTGACACCAAAATGATGAAACTCTGACATGAAATCAAGCCAGTGTCACTGTAGGTGCTGCTATAGTTACTGATGCTGGTGGCTGCAGAGACTGTGAAAGCTGAACTGTGGACTGAATGCATGTTATTCACGACAGGAGTGACATTAAAATGTACTATGTTTAACATTCATATAGGCTTCCATGTCGATTCATGTTGTTTTTCATTCAAGTCCAATTCGATGGCTTTGGTGATGAAAATGCACAGCAGGGAGCATCGGACGTGACGGCTTTTAGGTGGGAACCGTATTATTGTTTTCTTTGCAGTGCTGTTACCAAGCAACAGCTCGGAAAGGTACGAGAGAAACAGCGCTAATAAGCTACCTCATTAGGGGCACGGTGCATGGTAGGCCTTACAGTTTGTGCTGTCAACTTGGCGGGTTAGAATGGAAACTTCAAAAGACAGTTGCACATACAGCACATACTCACAGGAGTGCTCATTTACTTTAGAAATTGGTAAACAATCTATTCTACCAACCCACATTTCTTCCCCGGCTGAAGGTGCACTGGTGGAACCTACTAATGGGTTCCTTCTGTTTTGTCTGAAGTGGCTCCAGCATTATGACAAAACACATGGCTGTCCTCTCCCCAGTGATAATGCAGCACATGAAAGGCTCATTATTCAGAAGTTCATTTGGCTGGGTTTTCTCCAAGGCTGTGCCAAGCTTTAGACTCCCTCCCTCGATGGTCTCTGCCACGCCTTCCTCTAATCCCTGACTGTATACACAGGATGGGAAGGGATGACCTTAGCACATCTGTACACAACAGAACATGGAAGGTTGTACACTCATGTACACACACATGCTGTACACACTTTAACACACATCATCTCATTAATGCAAACACAGCCCTAGTTAGATCCCTATATGTAATAAATTGGATTAAATTCCACTGGCTAAGCACTGTGATCTCTTAGGGTTAATTAATTTCATTCCATTCTGTCTGTGTGTTTTTTGTTTTTTTAAGCTTGAACACATGCTGACACTGTTATTGTGTTACACCATGCTCATTGGAGAAGTATAATAGGCTTGTGAAAGAGGGAGAGGAAGTCACAATGTTTGGTATTCCAGCTACAAAGTGGTTTTAATTCCTTCTTCCTTTTCTTTCATTAGACAAGGAAATACGCTACAGTCTCAAGCTCTAATATAGTGGATCCTTTCCATCCTCACAGTCTCTTTCCAGTTCTTATCTTCCTTCCAAATGAGAAACCTGGATGGTGTCTCAGGGCTCCTGTTTCTGCCTGGATGTTATCTCATTTGGTTTTAATATATTTATCCATTCATTATTGTTCCTTTTTATCAACCAGCTAATATTGTTCATAATTTGTCCTTATCGCCAACCCGAACAGTCAAATTTGCAATCTTGCTTAGCAGAGAGATGGAGAAATGACCCTTCTTCAACCCCTCCTTCCCATTCCTCTCCTCCTCTCGCAACACAACAATGAAACATGACTGACAGCCTGCTGTATAAGTAGTTGTCATAGCAACCTCCCCATCCTTATGACAAGTGTTTTTCTCTATAGCACTCTCATGCCCTCTGTCACAATATCCCTCTCTCTCCCTCCATCTCCACTTGCAATGACTGAGAAAGAGACAGAGAAGGAAAATTTGAAAACCAGAGACCACCTCAGGCACTTTTGTTTCCACCCCTCACCCCCATTCCCATCATTTCCTCTCTCACTCTCCTCCCACTGTTGCTTTTCCTCATCCTCCCCTCCCCTGACAATGATTTACCAACTCCTGTGGTGCACCTATTTCATCCATCCTGGCTTATCAAGGACTGCAGGCCTGTATGCACAGCAACTTACAGTATGGGCACGTTGTTCTCATTTTCCCACACATTCTCTCTCTCTCTCTCTCTTTCCCTCTCTCATATTCTTTTACTATATCTGTGATTCAGTTGGCGCTCTCTTTCCCTCTCTTTCTCTTGCTGCTCAAAACTCTCACCCTGCCCTATTACTATTCAGTAAGTCTCATTTCACTGTCAAAATCCTCAGCAGTCTGCAGTGTAATCATGGACCATACAGTAATAAGTCTCCTGTGTGCCGGGCTGTGCAGAGTGTGTATGTGTGTTTTATGGCCAACTAGATTCTTCAAACTTGTAGCAGAATCGTACATTATGTAATAAAAGAGGGTGCCGTGTCGAGATTTTGGAGCATGTGTGTAAGCAAAGAATTACAATGGTGTTGTAAGTCATGCGTGAGCCCTAATAGTTATATAGACTACAGCATGAAGATTAGAGATATGAAATATGACGGGTTTAATTTGCTTGCGTGCAGCGACTCAGACACTTCACAAGACGCCGGCGCACTTCTACTGAAATGCTTTTATTGATCAGAAAGAGTTCAAATGGTCCCAGTAATCTTCACTATGTATAACCAGACAGCACACAGCCATTTCATTATTTTGGAGTTTAATTTCCGAGGCATTTATTGCAAACAAGCATATGTTTAATACCTCTGAGTAAATGAAAACATGATGGGGGTGAAACGCAGGACAACACTGGTGTGTCACAATAAAGCTGGATAATGTGAGAGTGAGCTGTAAATGCAGTCAGTGCCAGCATGCTTCACTATTATCTATCACTTAACTTGCGTGTGGTTATTAGACCCTTAAATTGTTTAGGTGATGGCACTTCTCTTTAAACAATAAAGCACCATGCTGCTCTCTACTATGTTTGTCTTAATGTTCGCTTGGTTCCTTTTTTTTGCGTAAAAATAACTTAGAATTTCCTTGTCTGGGTTTCTATTCATCTACACAGTAGAGGGTACTCACCTTAAGAGTAGCAAAAGGGTGACTCAGCTGTTTCTGAAGACTGTAAAAGAGAAAGAGTCACCCACAACAGCCCTCACTTCTAATCAAGTTCTAGTGAGTCTGATGGTTCAGTTCACTGAGCTACAAACATGATTCAATCAGATACATTCTTATCATCTTTCGGTGAGTGAAGCATAAATGGAGCCGAGGTGCATGTTTTGTTTGGTTTTACTTGTACAGATAAATCATTTCCTGCAGTTAAGGGTGTCAGTTTTCCACACATTGAATATGTGACTGGGCAGAGATTGTTATGCATCAATGACGTAAAGATGAATGCTACATGAAATAAGATGATTTGAGCTGCAGATATACAATCAGCACTTGTGTGCTGTTGCGTCTACTAATTTCATTTTGAATCCCATTTTGGATCAAAGGGGCCAATGTGGATGCTGCAGGAAGATAAAGGTCTGGATTTCATGCTCCGACTCAGACAGTTTTTCGACACTTTAGACAGTTATTATTCTGTGAGCAGCAGTTCCGCAGTTAAGTAAAAGAGTGAGTGAGAGTAGAAAATAGCAGAAACTAGACACAGTTTTGCAATTAGCGCCATCATTTTAATAAAAGGTAGTGAACGTGACAAGCTCATATGTCTCTGTGAGACTCCACAGCTGTTTAATTAGTTTAGTGTTGTCCAAACAGACATCTATCAATCCTATTCTCATGATATTTTTGGAAAACCTTAAAAAATGATGCCACAAAAATACACTACATACAGTATATATTAGTCTATGCAGGTGTGAATGTAAACATGCAACTTGACTGACTGATCGCTTATAGCAAGGCAGTAATTCTAGTTACTTTGTAGCCTGCACAGCACATACACAATATTAATGCAAAGAATAGCTGCCCTGAAGAAAAAGTCAATACACTGTAGTTAGCGATAGTTAACAGTGAGAGCTCAGTTATCTTTAACCGTCTGTGTCAGGGTGGGCAAGGGTATCGTACTTGTAATTTTGACTCATTTCTTTGCGCCCATGTCTGCAATCTGTTTTCGCCCCGGCTGTGCTGTGCTATACAGTGTAGTAGATAAATAAGATTATGTTTCTATTGGTGATGAACACGAGACCTGAATTCCCAAGGTAGCGTTTTAGTTGAGAGCTGCCGCGGCACAATCTTGGATTGTGGAACAAGATCGCCTTGATGATCTGTTTTCATGCATGGTTAGCTTGTTTTCAGAGCACATTCATAACACGCACTAAATCTGTCTCTCCCTCTCTCTCTGTCTCTCTCTCTCTCTCTCAGCCACAGATGCTGAACTCTGAGTAAATGCCATCGCTGTAAATGAAATCATATAATGAGACTTTTTTTAAATTGTAGTCAACTCCTGTATGTTTTTAAATTTCAGGATATTATTTTAAAACACACACACATTGATCACGACATTGATGTGTAAGGTTTTATTTTGTGATTTACTATTATTCCAATGATTCTGTTATACTTGGAGTCCTATAAATATTTTCTCATTCAGCTGGAGGTGACTTACCAGTTAGTAGTCTTTCAGCTGAAGGATGGATGTGCTATCATATATTATATTATAGCATGCCATGTGTGGGCTGTTTATCATGTAATCGCCAGAGTGCAGCTCATATGAAATTGATGAAGGTCATGCATTAATTCCAAACTTGTCAGACCCCATCATCTACTTGAACATGGCAGTTAGAGCCAAAGTAGGGGAGCGCAAAAGGACGCGTGCGGTTGCATATAGGCTGCTCTGTGTAACTCTCTCGCTGTATATGAGACGAGTGGTAGCATTAGAGAAATTTGTGCAGTCAACCCCTCCCCCCTCTCCTGGGCTCATCTCCCACATCCAACATCAGAATTTATATTCTGCCTCCAGCAAAAGGAAGGACCATCTTGGCCTTTCATTTTCCAGTTCAGGGCTTTCCTTTTTTTTTGCAGATAAATGTTCTCCAATCCACCCTGACAGATGTCACATTGCATCACTTCCATTTTGATACATTGCCTCTGATCCTGCCACTTGCAATAAGGAGCCAGCACTATGGAAGCCCCTCCCTAGACAACCCTCTGACATAGGTGATTATTTTAAAGGTGGATTATTGGTGGTGCTGCATAAACTCGCCACTGTGCCTGTTGCAGAAATGTGGGTGTCATCTTGTGTCCGGGTCAGGGAACGACAGCAACACGACACATACTCAGTAGTCATCACAGGTCACCCTGACACGATGCAGTACCTCTGACAGCGATTTATGCCACTCTGCAATTCACGACAGTGGTTGACAGTCCTGTCTCTCACTCAGTCTCTCCACTGTGACTTCACAGGTCAGAGTTGGAGAAACACTCTGCACAAAAGGGAAGGTTTTAATGCTTCTACTGCCAACCAGAGACACAGTGCACAGTAGCATTAATCATACAAGGCCAGAGAACATCAGTAAACACAGTGTGACAGGTCAAGGTAAAGATCAGATCCCACAGCATTTAACAGGATTCAATAGCATACAGGCTATCTATTGAAAAGTCAGCGTTATTCATGGCATGTCTCCCAGCCTTTGCTGCTCACAGGAGAGACACGCCATTGTTCACCGAGGAGCACACTGAAATATTTCTCCGGCTACACAAAAAACACTGGATCAGCAGCAATTAGTAGAGTCAGAGGGAGATAAAGAGAGGGAAGGAGGGAGGCAGTTGGAAAAAAAAATGAAAAGGGTAAAAATGTAGAATCAGCGAGAGAAAAGGAAGAGGAGGAAAAGAGAAAGGGGAGACAGATGAATAGAGAGAGAGAGAGACTAAGGGAGACAGTAAGTAAAAGAGTGAGTGAGAGAGTGAGTTTCTAGCCAGTGTGTAGGAGGTTGGTGCTATTGCCTCAAGCCCCTGGTGCTTTTAAACGACCAAAGTCTCTCTCTCATTGTCTTTTCTCCCTCTTTCTCTCTCTGTGTGTGTGTGTGTGTCACCTCTTTATTACTCTTCTTTGCTCTTTCCCTCCAGCTCCTGACCGCTCACTTACTCCCAGCAGCTACAGTATACTGTATATGCCCATATGGGACAGAACCCGCTTATACTGGAGATTAAAAATGATCAGTCTTGGAGAAGAGATAATACAATGTGACTGAAATTCAACCAGCTCAACAGACTATTTCTCTACTGTACCAAGGCAACCGTAAATCCATTTTCTTTCTGTGGAAGTCAAAGTAATTGCACTCAAAGTTTTAATTTATGTTTTCATATCTTTGTTTGTTCCAGAAGACAGGAAGTTGTTTGTCGGGATGCTGAACAAGCAACAGACTGAGGAGGATGTTTACCGCCTTTTTGAACCCTATGGAGTCATCGAGGAGTGTACGGTCCTAAGAGGCCCTGACGGAAATAGCAAAGGTAAGAGCCCTGATACGCATGTCATCATTATTTAGGTCACTGACAGAGAACTGACAGTGTGTCTGAGCGTCCACGACAGCTGTTGGTACATGAAATATATGTGGCATCAGTTGTGGGTCTATTTGGATTTTCCAAACATCCTGGTAGCCGTAGTGAATAACTTTTGAGTATAAACAAATGTCTGTTACATTGTCAAACGACTTGACACAATGCTGATCGTCTCCATTTGACTCGCTCTGTGTTTCTCAGTATAGGGTGATATTTTGTTTTTGTGTGTGTGGTGACAAAGAGTGATGCGTTTTACATCTTGGCAACAGAAGTCACACACTGGCGCTTTAATGCTGCACATTTTGATTTATAAGGTGTAATTGGTTTACTAGACATGTTTGGCAGAGGCAGAGAAATGATTGTATTTTTGTGGAAATTATTATTCAGAATAAACAGTCTTAAAAAAAAAGTTTGATTAAAGACAGTGTACATGGAGAGATCATTTAAAATAAATCAAAGATGGGTTCAAAACATTACATTAGTGCTCAGTTAAGCACGTCAACAGCCAGGATTCAGGTAAGGAGTTTTAATGTGCCATCTCACACTCTCAGTCTTGTTCAGGTAAAAAATGGTATATTTACATACTGTATGTTACAAAGCCATGAGCTTTAATGTGAAAGATTTGTTATATGATTGTAAAGCAGGCCTGGACTGTAACTCAGGTACTTTAGTGTCGCTATCATGTAGGCCTTAAGACAAGCCAAAAAACTTTTGAAAACATCAATTCCCTCTGACATGCAGCACAAGGCAAAGGGATTAGTAAGAATAGAGGCATCCCTCTTTATAGATCTGCAGTGTCAACTCTTTCAGCGTGTGGTGTTTGTATAAGTTGCTTATGTTACAAATATATTATTTTGTGTGTGTGCATGTGCGTGCTGTGAAACCAAACCACATTCTTTTCTGAGGGTGTTTTCAGTCCACTGATAGAAATTGGATACATTATAAATCAGTGGACAGTGGAGTCATGTGGACAGACATTTTGCTCACATATTGGTCACACGTGTAGGCTGGTAAAATGACCAATCCTGTGCAATTTCTACATCATGAAACATTTGCAGGTTAATGTTCTGCCCTGCTGCTCTGGGGAAAATCTGCGCACCAAAGGCCGGGAGGTGGCCGATGGGATGATGGAGCGTGCGGCTACAGCCTCCGTGTTTTTTTTATCCATATTCCCCAGTGAGCAGCTGAGAAAATCTGGAGGAGAACCACTGATAGGCATAACAGAGTCCAGAGGACTAATGCTGATCCTTCAGATCTGGGAGGTCTCAACTCTTCATCCTCCTCAGGTAGATTAGCACATTTAGGCCGGCTGGCAACAGGTTGGCACTCTAGGGTGGAGTGCCAAATTGTTGCTGTTTCTCAACTGTGAGTCTGCAGTTTTGCGGTGCTCTCTGGTGAGGTATATATGTATATATATATATATATATATATATATATATATACAATGTTAATAAATGTGTAAATATTAATTATTATGTGTAAAGGAAGAAGAGTTGTGACCTCTCAGACCCACAGTATAGATGCACCGTTCTCAGTTCCATCTATCAGCGGCTCTCATCCAGGTTCTCCCCTCTCCACACTGTGGATGAGAACACTGAGACTGTAGCTGTAAATGCTCCACTTACAGTGAAAAGTGCAAATTGACTTTACACTCGTGATGAATTGCACCCTACCTCACTTGCAAGCGGTCCAAGACCACTGATTTTAGGCAGACCAGAGACCAGTTCCTTAGTTTGCATCAGGCGTCTGGGACTGAAGTTCACACTTAGTTCACTATTCAATTTTTCCACTGGGTGTGAAATGTCATTGAAAAACTAAGGCTTGACTCACAACACAAATAAAGTGCATCTGACATTGCACAATCGAAACAGAAGCATTGCATTTTTGTTTTGTTCCCAGTAGCAATCAGTAGTTTTCGCACAGTAATGGCAGATGGTAGAACAACCACAGTAACCATGAAAACACTAGCTGCCTAAAGAAAGCGCTCTGTTGTCACAGGAAGTAAAAAAAAAAAAAAGAGGCAAAGATGGAGAGTGATATGAGTGTGAAACGGAGGTAAAACCAGTGAAAAGGTCAAACTTGATTAGGCTCAAAACAGTCATTGCTTTTTCTGCCAGATCAATAAGTAACAGAACATGGCTACTTAATCATTTACTTACTATGAATGTGTTTTACTCTGCCTTTACAAAAACACTGAGATTAGAGTTTACCCTGACACCAACCCTTACTCTAGTTACCTTTTCCTTGATATGATAAACATATTTTATTAAGAAATTAAACTAGGACAATTCCATGTAGTGTACATGCTTTTTCCTCTCACATATTGTCAAGAAAGTACCTGTAAACCCACTTTAAAATGCTGGGAAAGGTCAAAGGTTGTCTGTTGCTACTAAAATACAGCTATATTACTACAGTAAAATCGATAGCAGAATATGTTGTGCCATTTACTCATCTACTCATTGTGAAGGGTTAGGTTCAGGCAATGCATTATGTACCAATTATTCCATCAGGAGTTACATATCCAATTATAGCAGCATATAGTTCGTACACAGTAGCAAAGTCCTTGTATGGATCACGCAAAACTCAAGCTGTTTTCTATCCATAGCTCAATAGGAGGCCATGGTTTGACAGCTGAATGGCCATCTTGACTTGCTAGTGTCCACAGGGGTAAAGCCCATTAAGAAGCGAATAATGGCAGGGCGGCTGGGTAAAGCAGAATTCAAGATAAGAAGAATAATGTGTAAAGGATTAAATAAGAGTAAAAAAGAAACTTGAAATAAAATTTGGTGAAATAGGGTATAATTATAAGAGGAGATAGTGGATATTACTGGTGCCTCATTGCAACAGACTTACATTCACTCTTTATGGCTACGTTCATATTACCAGTCACATGGTTCAAATCTGACTCAATTCAGATTATTAATTACAGATCAGATTTGACAGTTCACAATCATAACAACAAGTGTCTTGCATCTGCACGTGTCCGCCCTCTTAAACAGGACACATAGACAAAGATGTCGTTTATCAACAACTGCAGAAAACATCATATTTGCGAGACCACGCACTCGTTACAGAAAGACAGCCAAGATTGATCTTTCATCATGTCCTTCCAGGAAAACATCTGCCTTAAGATATATACATAATATAATTCTGACATCAGTGTTGTCACGGGTTATATAATCAATAAAATGATTGTGAAATGTGTTTACCAGTATCTTTATCAAACTATTAAAGATATTAAGAAGTATTACATCAGTTCAGGCAGGGTGAAGCTTAAGTATGAGAGTGCACATAATTCATACATTTTCAATTTACCAAAGGGTACAGCTTTGAATCAAAATATAATATATTTCATAATGTCCATAACATCTATTCCCAGTACTTCAGCAGGAGCTTTACTTCAGTAAATAATTCAATATGTAATGTGTGACAGCACTATGCACTTTGTAAACCCATAACAGCCATCTTCAACCTTTCACTTTATCTACCACTGACAGTAACCCTGCAGGACATCACTGATAAGAGTGTTTTTTGTTTGCTTTATACGTCATATTCACAAACAATGAGCAGAGCATGCTCTTGTGGAGACAATAAACTTTACTGCATTCTCAAATGGATGGTTTTCTACCAGAAAACATGGAGTATAGCCAGTTTGGCTAGTATTTAATATGCACAGACAGGCATGTGGTGCTAAATAGCATGCTTTTCTGCTTCATCAGTGCAATGTTTAGCCTGAAGCTTCTGCCTGCTTGTCTGCCTGCCTAATGCCCTGAGTGGGGCAGCCTGCTGTGCAATGAGAGCCTCTTACTGCACAGTGATTTCTGTGGTGTCAAATATAATTCAACATCCTTTATTAATATATGGCAGGCTTTTAACTTCACTCAAGTTGAATGCATTTACTGTATACGGTGTGTGTGTGTGTGTGTGTGTGTGTGCGCGCGTGCATTTGTCTTCTCTTCCAGGTTGCGCCTTCGTCAAGTTCTCCACACACACTGAGGCTCAGTCTGCAATCAGTGCCCTCCACGGCAGCCAGACCATGCCAGTAAGTACCGCTCTCTCCCTCCAATATTAAAACACAAAAGAAATGCAAACATACACACACCATGTCACAACAGAAGGCAGCTATTGCAGGCCCTTGAGAACAGATGATTTTGTTATTTCAAGGCAATCACAGTTTTGTGAGAAAGCCCTTACTTCATTTGATTGGCTAAGTAAGAGACACTACATAAAACCCCAAACTAAAAATTGGAAAAAGTGTTCACTCACCACTTATTGCTCTCAGCAACTGTGCTGCAGATACTTCTTGTAGTTTCTCACTTCTGCCCAGCACCCAGTGATTATTTAGTGTGCACACTTTCTGTAAAGCCACAAACTCGTACAAAGGCCAGAAGCTTGTTTCTGTTTGGTTGGGTGTAGGCCCCCCCCTTGTCCTTTTTCAAGTCACTTAAAACATCCCTGGCAACATCCTTTGTATACACAATGTCTATAATATCCCTACGTACAGCACCTATGCAGCACAAAGACAATGTTTAAAGCACAAGAGAGCACCTCTGATGCTTTAAACTGTGTCTTGAACAACTGAAAAATGCTGCCATCCTCATTAATATCTCACATTTTTGCAAACAGATACAACCAGACCGACTCTTTAATTAACATGGTACTTACAACAAAAAAAAAAGGAATCTGATTTCCCGATAATTGAATTTTGGAAGAGTCATCAATCAGTAGTTCTGCTTGCATAATCCATGAATATAACGTCAGTGTGAGATTACGTTTGCGTGTTATGTAAGCGGTGTGTCCTCTGAGCACAGATGATGTCATGTATCTAGTGTTCTAACACAGACCCCATATACTGAAAGGTGTCAAAGAGAAAGCTCCTTACTCTGAGAAGAAGTGTTCTCTGTGACATCCGACAGGCGGAATGAAAGTCACTTCCCATATTATTCATTGGCCTGAAGTATACTCTGCTTTTATCCTCGTTTTTGTTTTTGGAAAACCTCGTCTCAGAGAAGCAGGGACCCTGATCTCTTGCCCTTCTCACAGGTGTTCTGTTTCACTGTAGGATTTTATTATTAATGGTTGCCAAAGTGTCGCTCAAGAGAGGGATGCAGAGCGGAGCACTAGAAACCAGCTGTGACATTTTGGCACAATGTCCGAGTCAATCTAAGTGCAAATGACTGCGGGTCAGAGGGAAAGAACCTGGACTAGATAGTCTCCTTCTCGAATGCTCCATCCCATCTCTACTAGCTCTCTTCTAGTGCAGGTCTCTTTTTGGCAGGATATTAGGCAATGGACTTGTTTACTTCACCTTTCACCACATTGGTTGCTGAATTATTCATCTAAGCAGGGGGCCAAAGGGAAGGGAGGAGGGAGAGTTGGGGAGGGAGTGAAAGATGAAGATGGGGGAGGGCAGAGGGAGAATGAGTGAATTGACAGGATTTATGCCTCCTGCTCTGGTAAACTGATTATAGAAATTTGATCAGCATCTCATATCCTGTGGCTCCTGGAGGAGAGGGCACACTGTGCCTGCTTTGCCGACATTAGCGGACCAACAGTTGACCATTAGGCCTCAGCAGGACAATGTTTCCCAGAGCACTGAGTCAATCAGTGAAGCAGAGATCCTGGAAAAACCTTGGCGCAGACATCCTCTGTGTCTGTTTAACACCAAACACCAAAGTTGCATGTACAGTATTGGGAGTCATATTTAAATGTGTATGCAGTGTGTGAAGTTGGCAGAAGTGATTGCACTGTTGCAGAGCTGCTGCTTAAGTTTACTTTTGAAAATGAAAAAAAAAATACTCTTTAAATACTCAACTAAATGCCAGGTCTCTGTAAACAGCGGTGAATTCACTGGCATCCATTGGATCTGTAAATATTTCAAAGTAAAACAGTGTTAAAACAATTAATGGATTCACTGAAATGCTTGAGTGCTTTTAATTTGAAAGAGGTATAGTAGGTGCATTTGTGACAGATACAAGAAACTTTGGGAAAAAGATCATTTTCATTTTTTGCTTAAAGGTGACATCGAATGCTTGTATCACACATATAAGTTAGTTATGGAGGTCTACTTACATATATTAACATGTTTTCATGGTTAAAAACCTCCTAGTCGCTGCAAACGAGCCGATCAAAATATCTCCTCACTGACGCTCTCGTCAGCCGCGCTGTTTCAGACCAAAACCACACCCCCAGAATGTGGACTGTGTTGTGATTGGCCAGCCAACAAGAGCTTTCTCACTGTCCTGTGATTGGCCAGGTACCTGGAAGTGACGTAATAGGTAGGCCAGCTCTCAGATACACAGCGGTGTATCAACGGTGGATGCTCTGCATCTCAGCAGCTACAACGAGAGTAGTTCTTCTTCTTCTGCAGTTGAATGTACGCAACCGGATTTGCCCGGACTAGTGCCCGCACCAGGAGGCACTACGGTGGTGAGAGGAGTGGTGAGGTTCACTGATGACATCATCAACATACCGAAAGTGCCGATCCGCTTCGCAGAGCCCAGGAAAACAATAAAACCCTATTTTCTCAGCAGTGGCTGAACTGTTTGTTCTGAAACTTTAGGGTTTCATAAACGAGGTAGTGACACAGATACACACACAAACACAGTGTTAATTGGAGCTTCCGGTCTATGTCGCCTTTAAGACGCGTTGCTCAGTGAATTTGTGTGCCTAAGAGCAAAGGGAATCGTTGAAGTCAGCACACATCGAGGTCTATAGAAGCAATTCATTGTTTGTGCATCCAATGTCCGACCAATGACTGTGGCCACTTATAGAGATAATACCATGAGCTGTGCCAGTAGCATTGCTAGCCGAAACATTGAGATGCGGTAAATATTAACTCTGCGACTAACTACTGCAGATATGATAGATCTGCTGCCAATCCTCCAAAACATGAACGATGACTTGTCGGAGGTTATGAATATATATATACACGCACGCACACGTGCATGCACATATGCGCATGTGTGTGAATCCATAAACATCTACAAACCGAAGCATTTTGTGGGTAGCACATTTGCATGCCCGAGAAGACACACACACATGCACATGTGCGCGCGTGCAGACACACACTCACACTGCACACCTCCTCTCTCTGTTTGACTGTCACATGCTCACACAGCCACAGGCGAGGGTCAAAGGCTTCCTGACTTGATCTTATTTTCCAGCTCACAGGACTTGAGCTGCATACATTTGTGTTATTCATGTAGAGGGCAGTGGGCATTTTGTATGTATTGTATGTGTGACTTGGGAAGGAGTGAGGAAATCTGCATGAAAAGTGTGCACATATGTGGAGCGTGTGTACATTAGTGACGGTCAGCGCATACTAAGATACACTTAATGTATGTGCACCATGAACAGGAAAGCGTATACTTTAATGTATTCATCTCTGTATGTTTGCGATGAATATAAAGTAAATGATTATTTGATATTTGGTATATATATCATTTACAAATGTCAGTGCATGAATGATGATTCAAGAGTGTAAGTGTATGAATTATATAAGTGCATCAGCAGGTCCCACATAAAGCCTTGACTGGATCTCCTGCTACACTAACCCATCATTTTCTCAGCATCCAGACCCCAATCTTCCATGCAGACCAATACCATTCCTCAGCCTCCTTTAACTATGGCTCTCACACACACACACACACACACACAGTTCAGGGTATGAGTGGCTCAATTAAACATTTAAACGCTAGAGCTGTACAGCAAATTGCTGGGATTCGGCAAGACTGTGTAGGCAGTAAGTCCCGGGACAGAATTATGCAGAGACGAGGGGGATGCAGGTCAAGTCCACAGCTCCGTGGTGATTATTTTTTCCACTCCATACCCGCATCAGTTCAGCTTGAGTTTGAGGCTGTTTCAGCTGACACAGGGACTGAGATAGAAACACTGGGGCTGGATGATGGAAGGATAAGAGCAGAACAAAGGAAAGCAAATGAGGTAAAGTTTGCACAAGAGAGAGCATGGTGATTGAGAGCGCGGAGTAGTAAAGGGCAAAAAAAGCATCC
Source organism: Solea senegalensis (assembly GCF_019176455.1). Lineage (NCBI taxonomy): Eukaryota > Metazoa > Chordata > Actinopteri > Pleuronectiformes > Soleidae > Solea > Solea senegalensis. The sequence goes on along the minus strand of NC_058034.1, from coordinate 4,632,472 downwards.
AAATGTAATTCCCCAGCTGCTGCATCTTCTCTATTACTTCAAAGAGTGAGCATGAACATGCTGTGAGTGCCAAGATTTAACACTCAACAAGACGCATTGTTTTAATGTACAGATCCGTATGCTACTGCCTTAAATAATAATAAAATGAAAGAACGGAAAGTCCAACAATGCGTGGATTGTGTAAAATCATGTTTCAGTTATGATCTCATTTTGTATTCAGTGAGATGTAGAGGTTTAATGTCCATGTTTCGCAAAGACCATCCATTGGTGTGTTTCTACTCATTAAACAATGCTGTGCATTTATATTTTTAACGTCGTATTTATTTAAAATCTGTCATTTCTCCTTCTGTTTTCCACCTAAGAAATTTACATTCTAATAACCTAATTTATTATAGTCATACATTATTGTAGGCTCGCAGAGGATGTACATTTATATGATTTCAGTGGGTATTTGGGGTGGAGCAATGGGTGGCAATGGCTTATTAGAATACAGTAATAAGCAAAGCAAGTGCATGAATTATTGGCTATACATTTATATACGTTGAATACTGTAATTCCTATAGTTGTACAGCGTCAATATAACACTGTCTTCACCATGTGTTGGTTGGGGCACAATAAAGGCATAATACATTTTTAATGATAATTTGGCATGTACTGTGTAACAAACATGAAACTCACCCAAAGCCCCAAAGGAAATTATACGCAGCATGCTACACACTTATGTTGTTTAAAGAGAGACACTCTGGTTTTGGACTGTAATCATATAGAATTTTAGTGTATGATTGAAGATAATTCAATATGTTGTGGACAAAAGTGTAGCATAAGTGGCACTACATTCTGGTAGTTATTTGTCAGCAGTGATTTAAAAATCCTGCTCGTAAGGCTCTGTCGTTTTAAATATTTTTTTTGTAAATAAAGTTTTGTCCCAGATATTTGTTTCTGGGAGTTTTTTTTAGGAAGTTTATACCACCACAACAACAAAAACTAAATATAAATTGAAGTGAACAGAGCCAGTGCAATGTACAGAGAACACTGTCAATTCAGTATTTCCCCTGAAAGCCATATTTTGTCACAGTACAGGCAGGTACAGTTAAGCCCAGCTGTGGTGTTGACATAAGCAAAAATCTGCTGTTCCAACTGCAAATACACCTCCTGTCCTTGTGAATCTGAACTTCCAAGCTGAACTTACCCAGATTCCCAAGTACCGGAGTCTGAGTTTGACTTTGGCATGCTCTGTAAGGATAACAATGTCTTTTTATATTAGCAGGGCTTGCGTCATTGTCTCATTTATTTATTTGAAGTGTGGAGTGCTACATGGATACACACCAACCCTCCCTGTAAAGAAGCAGCCTTTCCTCACGTGGCTCTGAATCTCTGTAGTGCCATTGTATCCTCCCTGTTTAACTCCCCTACCTTCAGTGGCTCTCTAGGTAGCTGGGGGCCTCCTGGCAGGGGGATTCAGCTCACCCTTGGCAGCTTAAAATTTTAATGAGACTCTTACACTTCATCCTCTTCTCTGTATAGCATTGTAGATCATCCTCACTGATATTCTGACAAGCCTAAAAGCTAGGAGATAAACACATGTGGCAACGGATGCTTAGCCGACAAGCCATATGATTCAGGTGGACCGAGGAAAAACAGCAGGAGGGCAAACTCCCTGTATGGAGGAAATCTTTGCAGAGTGTGTGATGTACATTCAGGAATATGAAAGAGAATAACACAAGGCTCTTATACGAACAGACAGGTCAATTCACCACATGCCATGTGTGAATGAGTCAAGGAGACACACTCCAGTCTAGGTCTAAATTGAAAATAGCTTTATTGTAAAGTTCCAGCTTTAAGTGCTCAGATTATAAATATTGGACCTGTCTAAAAATTAGAGAAGCAGATCAGGAACATTGAGAGCGAGTTAAAATATGCAGTGTCTCTGTATTCTGGTGCTGCGCTGGCCTGTCCTGGACTCTCCCAAAGATTAACCTCATAATAAAGTTAATGATGCAGATCGTAAAATGCTGTACAGTCACAACAGACAAACCCTAAACATGTGACTGTGCCAAGTTTAACCTTGAAGTGTCTACGTACACTCCAAATAAACGAGACGATGCGACCTGTGTGAACCTGCTACAAAAAGGTGATTAACACCATTTCTATTACCTGTGGCCCTGTGGTGTTTTTTTTCACCCCTGCTTTATCCATGCATGAAATGTGGCGTCACAAAAGCACAGAGAAAAACAACAACAGTGGAGCTCAGTGTCATTAGTATTTTTCATCTATAACGTGGGTCCCCCAAACTCCACAGCAGGTGAATGATTTTAAGTTGCTAATAACCTGAACTGTAAGGTGAAATAAAAATATTGAGTGCTTCTCCAAGTTGCGAAAAGTAGTGTCATTGCTAACGAGTGCAAGATGAAAGTTCCAGCCACTTTCTGCTAATGCTGATTGGACCCAAGCCGATAAAAACTCTCGCTCCACTTGACTCAGTAGTGAAGTTCGATTAAACACATTACCACTGGTCATATACCCCTTCAAACCCAGGATTAAGCAGGTTTTTTTTGGTACCAGTGGGAGTGGGGTATAGCAATTGTTGTACTATCTCTATTGTATTCTTGTACAGTAAGACGAAATAGTCACTCAGCTGGCCAGAATACAGGTGTCCGGCATCTTGATGGTCTGACGATTCCTTCAGCCAGTTAGCCAAACACCTAGTCAAATAGCTTGCTCACCAGTCAATCATTCTTCTAACGAGACAATCAGCCATTTAGTCAGGCAGCTGACCGAACCAACTGGCCATGCTCTTACAACCCTTCAACCCAGCAAGCAAGCTGGGAGGAAAGAGCCAGAGGGAATATTGAGTGTAGAGAGGGGGGAAGGAAAGAGGATCAAATCTTTATGCATAAACTGAATGGTCTAGTGCTGGTCTTTTAACATCTCTAGACTCTCTGTAGATGTATTTATTAGCAGACATCCCCAAGTCCCTCATATGTAAATATATACTTATATTCTATATAATTAGATTTGTCTTTTACACAGGCTTGTTCACAGCTATTCCTGCCAGGTTTCCCACCGGCCCTGACAAACCAAGACACACCGCCCACCCCCGACTTTCATTCCCAGCATTTCTCCACAGTCACCACTGATATTGACAATTTTGCATCAATTTCAAGGGGCCTCTTATCGTGACTGACACACAACCTTTCTACACTGTCAGATCAGAGTAATATTTCGGCCTTTTATGTGGATCGATTGGCCAGTTTGGGGGCGCAGAGGGGAGGAGCGGCTGAGCACACAAAAGGTCAACTGTAGCGCTAAATCATTTGAAGATTCTTAATGAAGGGAGAGTGGCAGACACACCTGCTGGTTTCAATATTGGGCTACAGTAAAGAGGTAATAGTGTTGATAAAGGGATTGCCACAGATTGAAGAAGAGGGAGGCTAAATCTGAAGATGGACAAAATGGGGAAAATTGTCCCTCCCAAAAAACGAGCAACAATTTTTTTAAAAGCCATTCTTACTCAGGGTCAGTGGCAACCACAGACACTCATAGCTCTTATCTCAAATCACTGGACATTGCACATCATTTCACCCAAGCTGTAGGAGGACATCGCCAAGGTTACATATTTGTTCTGTTGTGAAAGGCGGACACCTGGACAGGGGAGTTTAAAGTATTTAAGTCAAGCACAGCAACGATGCTTTGCCCCAAGAGACTTTATATTACACTGATGAGAGAATGACCCATGAAGCTGTTACCAACAAGTAGAATTTCCCACTGGCCATTTGCTGGATAATAAAGGAGGCATTTCCTCTTCAACAAAACAAGTGTGCACCATTGCTTTACTTAAGCGTTTACACCTTTTGTGAGCTATTCCAATGTGTTTTTAGTAATGTGGACCGTTCATTAACTGTTAGCGTTAAAGGTGCTTTCAGTAGAGCAGGGGGAGCTTTCTGTGCTGTCTTTCCTCTGATTTTCCATTCTTTCTTCTCCCTCAGGGCGCTTCCTCCAGCTTGGTGGTCAAGTTTGCCGACACAGACAAGGAGCGCACCATCAGACGTATGCAGCAAATGGTCGGGCAGTTTGGCATCTTCAACCCAGCTATCGCCCTTCCCTTCAGCACCTACAGCTCTTACGCACATGCGGTGAGTTGGAAAAGGCTTATGTAGCTCAAACAGCAGAATAATCATAGTCAATTGGATACATATTTAATAATATAATAATAATAATAATAATTGATCAGATACACTATGCATGTGACATATACAAATTAAATGATTATTGGTGTAAGACGCTGATTAGCGTACTGCTGATTATTTGCTGTCCAAGCTGTTCAAGCTGCTCTCATCATTTATATAACAGTCACCATTAAACTTAATGGCATTTTTTTCATCTATAGTGCCAGTTATGTATCACAGTTGGAATCAAACCACAGTGGATATTGACTTTAATTAATCAATATTTAGAAACACATTCAAAAGAGCGCTGATATTGCTCGATCTCTGCTGGACACACAGCTTTTTCTTTTTGTATTTTGTATAACCGTACAATCCTGAAAGTTGATTTGCTTCATTTCTCCTCGAGCAAAATGTACACCATCAGAAAAATGTGATGCTTAATGAACTGATCACTGATCAGTGTTGTAGTTGGATCATCACATAGTGTAGTGCAGGGTGCCTGCTTCTGAAATCTGTAGTTCGTAATCCTCCCAGCAATTCCGGAGTTTGTTTTTCTCTGTGCTGTGACCTCTGATTGGTACATATTGTCAAAAGTTGAACTTAGTTTGGTAAACTATCATCACAGCCATCACAACCACTCTATATTCCTGTCCTGTAAAGCAGTGCTGCAACGCCATTATATTTCCTCCACACGTAGGCACATGTCTTTACAGTAGTTAGCTAGTACCCTCCAACCCCTTCATCAGCTTTCCTTTGCCCTCCAACCCCCGCCTACTATACCCCCTCCCCCTCAGGGCATGGCACTATGCACACAGCAGACCCCCGGCTCTTTGATGAGTTCAGACAGCCTATGCGCCCCCTCTTCCCTATGTCGCACTGATTCTGTAGCCTCCTGCTATCCCTCCTCCTCCGCCTGTCCCTCCCTCTGGGCCAAAGTTCCACAGTTGACTCAGATTATTCCATGGGCAACTTATGTGCTCAGAAACTCTCTTCTTCACTGCTGAGGCAGAACACACATATGCACAGTCCACTAGCATTGAGATAAAAATCTTGGCCTCTGTTGCAACACACTGCATAAATACACGTATGCAGTATTTATAGCGTTTATTTAGAAACACAATTCCCCCCCCACCCGCACTTATTTGGATGTAAAACGTACATTTTTCAGAGCTTCTAAATGTCAGGATTAATTGTTGATGTTTCCGAGGTCTTTGGGGCTTATCCATTTCCCTCATTTTCATATCACAGCCATGGTACCCAGTGTGCAATGTGCAAATTGACCATCCCTGAGTAATTGTGAGGCCATCTCTTCTGCTCTCTCTCTCTCTAGTAAAACTCCCACCTTCATTATCATTCATGAAATGCAGCCCTTTCCCAGGAAACGTGGAGAAATGTAAATGTTTAAGGGGAGTTGGAGGCAGTGATGGTCTGCGGAAAGACCATTGTACCATGCTCAGGTTGGCCATGACTCATATTTACTGTGGCAGAGACCCGTGTCGACTCATACGGAGGCACACAAGCGTGCTCACACACATCATGGACTCTACTGTTTTTTCTCTCACTTTTTGCCGTCCTGTCTCTCTTATGTACTATATGACAAAGAGCAGGATGATGACATCAGAAATTGAGTTTCGAGTCAAAGTAACAAGGATAAGGGGGATACTTCAGTATTAGAAGCAATCAATTACCATTAAATCCAGAGGAGAAATTGCACTTGTGTAGTTTCTTCACAATTAGCGTATACAGCAGGTCAAATTCTTCTAGAATTAGCAATATGAGTCACACACTACGGATGCCATGTGCCGGCGTTCAATGAATTCAGCAAAATAAAGCAACTCAGAGGAAAGGCAACCTTGGATATCAACTCAATAAAATAATGAGCTACGTTCACAAGAGCCAACGATGAATAATCAGCAAGGGTTGTTTTCATATCTAGCAAAATACTTGTTTAATTCATCTAAATACTGGTTCGGACTACTAGCTACGTTATAATATGGAATAAATTGAATAATTAGTTATCTTTAATCTGGGTGTCCAGCTTGTGCAGTGGCTATGATTACATTACAGTCATTGGCACTGGCTACATAAACATGATGTGCTGTGTTGATTCCCTTGTAGCCACCAGGAATATGCTGAAGTGATACAATGAATGTTTCTGTATGGCAAGATAAACTACACATATTCCCTCAAGACGAAAAACCTGCAGTGACAGAAAAAGGACTTTATCTCCAAAGACACACTACATGTTCGCCTACTCTTCATATACACGAGCCAAGAGAAGAGGTGGTGGCATAGTATAGAATACAGACTTGGGGAGAGGTGGTATATATAGCTATAACCAGAGCATACAGTAAATGGTAAATTCAAAGAGCTACTTCTCCACTACAGCAGCCGATAGGATTATAGAGTTGAGCTGACAGCCAGTAAATTGGATTTTAGGAGAAGGAGGGGGCTATGAACACAAATTGGAGGGGTACAACACTGACAACACATGCCAAAAATGAGAAATGTGCCATTTTCACGACAGACACAGACACTGGTGTGCTCTGACAGCGTACATCCTATTTGCAAAAAGGTGATTTCATAAAACACAAGCCGCAGAAGAAAGACACGAAAGAGAGAGAGTGATAGAGAGAGATCCGTGTTTCATCCCAGTGTTTGTGGTGAGTGATAATACTGTAGTTCCCCCATTAATCACTGAATGCAAGTAATAAAATCAGATTTATTACTTCCCTTTAAGACATAAACACTGGGTTTGTACATTTGAAGTCACTTCTCTCACTTTTCTCTCATCTCCTTGTAACAGACAGCCATTTTAGCTTCACTTGGTCTCCTCAGGTGGAAAACCAACACGTTGTGTCAGAGGACAGCAGAGGTAAAACTGTTCCAGCTCCTTGGCCCTTCTTGCCTCTCTAAAAGATGCTGTTGGCTACATGTGAGACAGATAAATGAGAGGAGAGAAAATGGTTTAACTTGGTGCTAATAGTGACAGTGTGTGGGTGGATGAGAGGGAAGATGATGTCTGTAAACTCACATTAGGAAACATCTCCCCCTGTTGGAGGGACTCGCATTCAAACCGTTTGCACAGCCCTTGCGAGAAATGATGGGAACAGATTACTGCATCATTTGGCTGCACAGCAAACTGCTCACAATCATACAATGTGATGTGTGTGACCTGGTTTCGCTGTCTTATACTTGTGAGGATTAGCTCCTGACTGCTCCTGCGTGTGCCTACACACACATGCACACGCAGAACAAAGTGCACCAGAGATGAAAAATATAGCCTGTTTGCATTAGGGGTTACAAATGAGCCCCTTGAGCTTGTGTCTTCAGTCTTTTAGTTCACCACAGTGACCCACTCTCTCTTTCTCTCACTGTCATTTTTCCATCCCTTTGCTCTCTCTCGCTCTCTCTCTGCCTCTTTACCTACATTGCTGGCTGATTGGTCTATAAGGGGTCACATGTGACAGTTCTGAGAGTCAGCGAGTCACAGAGCAGCGCTACACAGATAATTGCCATGTGATAAAGAGGTGATTGCCTGCTGGCACCATGGGAGAGTAATGCCATCAGGTTGCAATAAAAAAGCAGATGTCTGACACTAAATGAATGCCACTGAAGCCTGGGCAACTTTCTTTGCTCCCTTTCATCTTGCGTGCTTCTCTTTTGTCCCCCTTGTTTTTGACAGCTTTTTCTTCCCCCGTTTCTCTCTATTCACGAGGAGGCAGAAAAGGTTGTGTCTGTCTGTGATGATGAAGACTCATTTGTGCTCATTCTCCTCAAGAGACTTTTGCTATGTCGCGCAGAAATAAAGAGAGAAAGGCTTTGAAATAAAAGCATATGAAATATGAAACGTAAAAGAAAATGATGTGAAATATCTGTCAATATTTGAATATTTTTATTAGAGCCTGTTTGCATTTGAATGTAATTACATGCTTGAGTTTCCAATTTGCTGCAATTTAATTTGGATTGAAGCATCAATGAATGCCAGCGTTGTTATCCTTGAGAATCAGAAGGGTTATCTAGGACATGCTATCTAGGATAGGCTAGTATTCTAAAGTCACTGGGTTACACTTCCACTCTATTATTACTCCATTCAGGCCTTTTGCTTGTGTGAGGCCACTGGGTCCAAATGAATAGACCACAGTCTTATTACAATCAAGTCCCCTGTGCTCATTGAAAGTGATGAGCAAAGCCTTTGAAAGGACAGCAAAAACAATGAGTCGTGTGACAGTGTATTTATTCTCAAACACCAGCCCAGTTCAGCCCTTCATCCTGAGGTCCAGCCCTATTCACATCCTAATAAGAGGGCAGTCACCGCATTGACAAAGCAAGGGAGCCCCACGTCCTTTAGACCTCTTTGTTTGTTTTTGTGTCATTGTTTTTGTTTTTTTTCTTATTCCCTTGCTGTCTCCTGCATCCATGCCCTCTGAAAGGCTCAATTCATCTTATGTGGAAAGGAATGGATGGTCCTCATTTGTCACGTTAATAAAATTATGCAAATGTAAAAAAAAAGGTGTTAATATATAGCAGTGGTGAGGCATGTGGTTAATGGATGAGATGCCAGCATTGGGCACTCTACAGCGGGACAGTTGCTTTTAGGTTACCTGACAGGGGCACTGAGGGAAAATAATTGGCTTTTTCATTGCAGGGTCACCATGCAAATGGGAGAGTGGCATTCTATACTTCCACTGTCTCGCAATATCGTCATTAGCATTAGTGCCAGTGGCAGGAGAGTTTGATTTCTGCTTATAGGAGTCAGTCTCAGGCCACGGCCATCAGCAGCTCTTCTGACACTGAGCAGCTATGCAGGTCTACATGCCTGATGGGCAGCTACGCAGCCAGAGAAAGATTATTGATTCCCCAAATAAACCCATTGGTTCCTAGGCTGCAAAAGCCATTGTACAATAATGGATTTTCTTCTGAATTAGGCATTCAGCATGTGGTTTGCTCAGGGAGAATTTAAGCTGAGTGCGGAAACTCAAATAGTCTCTCTATGCTTGTTGTGTGTATGTGTGTGAGCACAGTGCAGGGCAGTGGTGCGTGTTGGCATGTCCTATGCATTTGAATAAACACGCTGTGGGCTGCATTTGATGGAAAATAGTTTCATTTCTCGCTTTTCACTTCATACCGAGAATAAATGCAGAGTGAATGAAAGCCTATTTATTTTATCTCTTTGTGGGACAGTCCAAGGGGTGAAAATCAACTGCCATTGAAATTCCTCTGAGTGGCTATAGATTGTATTATTCACATTTCATTTTGTAGCCATGTTGTACCGTTAAAAAAAATGCAATTTTAATGACTGATAATCCTGGAGTCACTGATATGTTTAAAGCACTTAACAAAGATCACAATTGACTAAAACTGGACTTTCAAAACACATGTTAAATGTTACCTCAACTGCAATTGTATAAAATCATATTTCTCAAACTCAGACTAACACACCTATAGATAATGTGAATGGGGGTCAAATTACTACTGCATGTATACTGTACCTGTAGTGGGCATTCTGCTCATGCTCCATAGCCACGGATGACCAAATAATAGAAACACCCTATTCCAAAGAAGCAAAACACAGCGGCATGAAAAACGTGGTGAAATCTAGTCATTTTTGGACGAGGAGACTGAGTTTGTGCTCTGTAAGTTCAAATCATTTTAATATTTCAAAGTTCATGGATTGTAGGATTTGCGCTCAAACTACTAACAACTCGCTGCCAGCTAAATCGAAAACCGCCGAATGCTAACAAGCTGAACGGGATATTGACACTACACTGCGCATGAAAACATACTGATTGTTGTTTCTAAATCGGCTTTACAGATAACACTAAGACTGTGGTTATGCAATGATTTTCCAACCTCAAATGTATTCATTTTGAAAAATGCCTTCTATTTTGTCAAAAAAAGTATATCCAGAGACAGGCCTGGTGGTATTCTGACTGAATTATAAAACAAAGCTAATCTAAACCCCAAATACATGTTGGGCTACAAGTGGCAATCATTACAAAGACATCAGAAAAATTAAAGATGAGTCCAGGGAAAAACAGCAGAGACTGGGAGATGCCTGTGGCATTTCTATACAGCCAAACAGAATATTGTGAAGTTTTAATAACTGTAAAGAAAAAGCATTTCAGCGCTTCTGAAAAGTTTGCCAGTTCCCTATGCACAGAGATAATGTGAACATGTCAGTTTCTTGATTTGTATGAGCCCAAGAGACAGCTATTAAATTGTTTCTGTAGCTGGTGACAGGCTTCCAGCTGTGGGGATAGACAGTTTCACTAAACATAGGTTGACAGGCTTCTTTTTTCTTCCCTTTCTTTTATTCTGCTCTACTTTCCATGTACTTCCCATGCACTATCCATCCATCAACCTCAACATACATCCCTCCCTCTGCTCGCTATGTTTCTCTCTTTACTCCTGCTTCTCCTCTCCCGTCTTTGTCTGACTCCCTCTCAACTTGTAATATTTTTATTACCATCTGTCCTCCCCTCACCTCTGCTGCACCCTGTTCTCCCTCCTGCTCTCTTTCACATCCCATGCAACCCTCCTTCCCTCCACACATCTCTCCGTGTCCCTCTTCTTTAGCTCATGCAGCAGCAGGCAGCCATCATGGCAGCAAGTCACGGAGGTTACCTCACACCGAGCGTGGCGTTCCCTGCCACGCAGATCCACCAGATGGGGGCGCTCAACATCAACAGCCTCCCACCCACTCCCATGACCCCGGTGTCGGGTGAGTTTCATCATACCCTTGGTGAGCACTCAGTTTCCTTTCCTTTGCTCATCTAAGTGTGTGTTTGTGCCTTTGTTTGTCAAGTAGGTGAGATTAGGAATGCGAGGACCAAGGTCTCTTGTAAACTCGTATGTAGGTCTGTCTTACTGTCAGTGTGTGTTTGTACGTGCAGGTGCTTTTCCTGTGGGGTATTTTTGATAATGGCTGTATGAGTGTCTGTGTGTGTGTGTGTGTGTGCGCGCAGCATGACAATAAAAAAGAGTAGAGTTACAGTGAGGCCAAAAGAAAGAGTGCCTGTTTCCTGGTAATCCAAAATTATTCCACTGGAGAAAAAGATAGACTGAGATGAAAAAATACATTCAGTGGGATTTGCATGTTGATGTTGTTTGTGCACGCCGAAAATATTTGTGGATAGAGCAGAGTCGAATAAGGAATATCAATAAGTGAGTTTACAGATAAGGCACTAATTTCCCCGTAGTATTTTGACCTTGTGCTTTGAAGCACTTGCACATGATCTGCATGCAGTTGGTTTTGTTTTCCATAACAAACACCTCCCATGCAGATACATTACAGAGGAAAAAGAAAGACTTTGAAATACCTACCCACTGCATAACATTTGCTTACTCAGCAGTGCTTCATTTTCCTTGAGACAGAGGAAACTTCAAGATTCTCAACTCAACAAAAGCACAAGCTGAAATAAATAATAGAGTATCCAAGTCTTTGTTGTGCTCTGCTCACCTACTTTGTCTACACTGCAGTATTGAGTTTTTAAGGTGATGACTTTGGTAACTTTAGACCAATCAGTGAGAGCGAGAGAGAGAGAGAGAGAGAGGGTGAGGGGGGGGGGGCATCATAAGTGTAACAATGCCTATTTAAGTTTTTCTGCTAGAAATTAGCTGCTCTGTATGTAAGAAAGAAAGAAAGAAAGGTCATATTACTGTAAATTTTATTCAGATTTTCCTCAGCTTGAGATGAACATAAAATGTTGGAAATCCAGACTGTGTAGAGACGTTTGAAAAAGTACCTTCAATATTGATCAATTGAGCAATTGAAGCAAAAACCAACTGTATAACTTTTTAAATCAAACATGTATCCATCTATATCCATATTTATATAGTATAGTATATCATTTTCAACATCAAGCTTCATATCTGGAGAAGAGTAGCATTTCTTACATATTCACCGTGAAGTTTTCAGCACAAAGAGTGCATTTCTGGGTGGATACAATCAATCAGACAGTGATTAAAAGTGCAGCTTGGTCTTTGCTGAGAAGCTCTTATTTTGATGGGTAAAGCACTGATGGCGAGGTAATTCAAATGTTTGTGTTCAGCATGCATACCTGTATTTTGCTGCACAATAGTGCTGATGAAAGATAGTGCAACTGTATTGCAAGGAGCTCAGTCTGTGTTTTTGTGTGTGTGTGTATTACCTCTTTGGGATATTTTCTGACATAAATGCTGACCAGGACCGGTAGTCCTCATGGAGACGAAAACCTGGTTTTAATGAGGCAGAACCTCATTTCTAAAGAACTGGTTAAGTTTAGGGTTGAGATTTGTTGGGCTATAGAGGTTAAGGTTAGGGTAAGGAATGAAGTTGTTATGATTAAGTTTAGGGATAATTCAGTGTCTTAAGAAGAATGGCAGTGCAAAGCTAAAATGAGTAAAAGAAATAATTTCTCTTAGCTATTGTTAACAGCTGAACAAATAGTTTAGACGTCTATAAATATTTTAGGTCATTTCATATCAGTTGGCAAGAGACTGAAATATGTTTATGCTTGCCATTCAGAGACAGAGGGGAAAAGTAATAAGTGTCTGTGAATCTGTGTGTGAAATTGTGCCATTTATCTGCTTTCGGACACAATTACCTTTTATTATTGAATCTAATATAATTTATTATTCATCCTTGAGAGCAAGCATGGCTTTTGTAAAATTTCAAGGACTGCCATAAATATGAAATGTTTTACTTCCAATTTCTTCATTCATTAATTTGACTGTTGCTGCCAGCAGTGGCAGGACTGGTAGTCTGGCTTGATGATTTGGTGTACACAGCTATTTTATCTCCCCTTCACACTTGTGGGTATGACTTATTTAGAGTCTGTTCAAGGAATATATAACATTACTGGCCAAACTGTCTCTATAAGTAGACCCTGACACTACTGAGAGACTGTAGAATGTCTAATGAGTCAGTGGAATAATTAATTGCAATATCAGAGTCTGTTTTTTGAGTGCTTTTCTGCTGTGACCGACAGAGGTTTGAGTCATGCATTAAGTCATCTCATCAAACAAATTGGAGCTCAAAACAACTCTACAAATTCATACATTTGGTAGCTGTATCCAAAAAGACCGTTAAGGATAAAAAGGTCAGTGTCTCCTTTAGCAAAGCGATAGCTACACTGCTGCTTTGCTAAATAGCACATTATGCTCAGTATTTAGGTAAACCTCTAATGACAGGTTAATGATGAAGATGACATTAATCTTTTATTTAAATGATCAGTATAACCTCTACAACATTAAGTCCTCTTGTTTCTGACAGCAGGCCGTGGTGCAGAGGCTCAGAGGTTAAGGGTGTTACTCTGAAAACAATGAGACATCCATTTGATCAACAGATGCAAAGCATTTAAGCTTGATGGTGCATAAGCCGTTTGCCAGATGGCTCAGCTGATTAGAGCATGTTTCCTTACAATGATGCATGATGATGCTTTTTGAAAATAATGTTCACCAGGTGCTGCTCCCTGAGCGCTGCAGAAGAAATAAAAAGTTGAACAAAATAAGGGTTTAGGAAAAGAGAGAGAGAGAGAGAAGCGGAAAGAGACCTGCCGTGAGTGCTCTATCTAACACCTGGAGCAAAAACCCCCCCACGCCCACGCTGTGCAGGGAGCAACCGCACTTGGTGGTCAGGTGCATATTTAGCACAATACTCTCTGCAGCTGAAAGCCATTGACCAACAAAAACCTGGTCTGAAGTCAATGGATGGAGATGCGCTTCAGTGCCTTCTCCTACTCTTCTTCCTCATCAGTTACATGCGGATTGAATGTCAATGTAACTCCTTGAGTTGATCAAACCCTTTCTCTTAATCCTGGTCCTGGCAACCCACTGTCCTGCATATTTCCCTGCTGTGACTCAAATGGTCAGCTCATCATCAAGCTCTGCAAAGACCTGATAACTGATAATTCATTTGAATCAGATGTGTCGGAGTATAGGGAAATATCTCAAACATGCAGGGCTGAGGGTTTAGGATTAAGAAACACTTCTCGAGCCCCGTCCTTTCTCCCGCATGTACCTACCTGTGTGTCTGTGCATACACAGAAGCATGTGTTTGCTATTGTCTTATCAACTCCTATTCTGACTTTGGGCAATTTCTTTTAAGTTCATTAAGCTTTTCTTGCTGCTTTCTTAGTGCTTTATCAGCTTTTAGTCTCCCCTGCTTTTCCCTCGCAACTACCCACCTCGCTCGCTGCCCAAACAGAACTGACCCACCGGGAAGTGCTCGTGCGTGAGGTTGCACAAGCAGATCACTCTGCTTCAGACAATCGTTTACTTCTCCAGTTTCCTGCACTCACCACTTAAATAGCAATGCACCAGGCACAGGTGGCTTTTAAAGGGAATGAAAAGTGAAACTCTGATTGGCTTTATTGATGTTATGCCCAAAACACACCTAGGAATATTTTGGACACTAAATAGAACCCCTTGCAGCCTTGCAGCTCAGTCTGCGGCAAGATGATGCACCATGTAATTAGCATAAATTAAGTTGGACACACCCAAATACACTTGAACCACATACTTACAGATCGTTTAAACAGGGCCCTGAGTGTCAAAGACGCTTTGTTTGGACGACATGTCTGTGGCTATACCTGCGGCTGCATTGTAAGGATATGCAAAAGTTACACATACTATATACTGCACATGCTTCACATCCAGAGACTCGCAGACAGATTGCGTTGTGTGTGTGTTTTTTCTTCCATCCTTGCTGGAGGCGTGCATGATTGCAACATTGATGTGCAACACTTCCATTGTGACAATCACCATGAAACTAATGAGCTGTTGGACATAGTAATCTTTCTCAGTATGTGCACCTGTCGTCCATGACGCATCCAACATGTCATAGAGACACATTATATTTAATGTCCAATTCTGCACCAAACAAATGCTGGAGGCAGATTTCCAGCAGTGTCACATCCAAACTATTTGAAATGAAAATGTAGTGCTATACTGTGTCGAGAGCCACATGAGCACCTGTGTGTCTTAATTGATGGTGTGACCTCCAGCTTATAGTCCATAGATGATGTCTGCGAGGGTTTTTTTTTTCCCTTCCCCAATAGTTTTATCTCCAAGGGTAAATATATCAACTATGAAACATGTCCAGTCGCACAAAGGGTCATTTTTCCTCAGTTATGCCTGCTTTCAGTTTAAATGAGGCCCATTGCATCAGAATCACAACAAATCCCAGGAGTGGAATAGAGCTGCTCTGTGAAGGCTTTTCTGCCCCTGGTGTGTGTAAGTGCAGCTACAGCAATCGCTTGGATCAAATCTGGTCAGTGTGAGCAAAAACACGAGCAGCAGAGCTTCATGCGCTGTCCATCTGCTCTATCCAGGGATCTGAAAGTCAGACACACTGGTTTGGTCGTTGTATGTACACTGGCCTCAGGTGTGAAGCAGACAGTATTAGAGACAGTCATGTGGAAAGATGCTGTTACTTGTACTAATGATTAATGGTTAAAGTTTCACTTTTGGTTTCACATTTATGTCCGTATTAAAATATCAAAAAAGATGTTTGACATTCTCTAAACATTTCTTTTAAGGATAATTGACTGTTTCATTTTAGTCATCTTTAATTACATCATCCACTTTACCTGTCTTTACCTGTCAAATCTCCCAGGAATATCACAGTGAGGAAGGAAATATTCTACTAGTTAGCCACGAGTGTTGTCTTTTTTTGTAATGAATTTAATACATTTATATTTAAATGTTGTTGTCAGTAAAACAGGATATCAGGAGGCAAATAATCCAGTGTCTGGTTTACGGTGGAGGTAAAATGATTTGGAGATTCACTGTTGGCTTTGAGACCGCGACTGCAGGGAAAACAAACATTGTCCTTGTTATTAGCGTCTTCCTTTTAGGTACTTTCAAAAAGACTAAGGTGAAATCTTCTTAAGTGCACGATGTTCAATCAGAGATACTGCTTTCATGTGTGTTATAGATTATAGCTCACGTCAGTTTAGTTGCAGCTTTTGTTCAAGCTCAGAGCTGAGGGCCCTGACAGCTTGCTGATTACTGTTCACGGTTCTTAGTGGATGTGATGACTGAAGTGCAGATTCTGAAGAGCATCATTGACTCCGGATAGTGATTTAAATATATATGTATTAGTTTTCCTCACTGGCTATGAAATGTCTGGGTAAATGTATTCATTTATTAAGTCAAACTTCAGCCTCAGATGATATAAACCAAAGCCAAAGAGAGCTGCCTCATCAACATACAACTGCATCGATGAAGCCAATGAATGTATTTTAAATCTAATAGATGAACTCAGACACTGATGTGATTTCATCTATGCAAAACAATGTTTTCATATTGCAGTAAATGTGTTAGTTTGACATCAAAACAACAGCCCTCAGAGTAGGACGCAAATTAAGAAAACAGACTTTCAAGGCTTCTAAGTGGAAGCACCTTATAGACCCTACAAGTGGTTGTGTGTGACATTATTGGTAAGAAAGAGTCTGTGTCTAACACAGAATGCAATTTGCATTAATTTGCATTTTGATGAGCGTTTAAATGTTTAGTAGATAAAAAATGTGAGTGTCACAAAGTAGGGGCACATTATTTCACAAACACATTAATTTTATGTCACATTTTATTTGCTCAAATGTTCAAGTATTTATCAGTAACCTAAGGGACGGTATTCAAAGTGATGTTGAATACCGTGAGTGTTTATTTTGGCACATAGAGTGCCTTTGAAAAAGCTTCACTTCCCATGCTCAGATTTATTATTCACCATTTCAGAATCAGACAGACATTTTTATCTGAGTCTTAATGCATGACATTTTAAATCAGTTAGATGAAAGCATCTGTTTTGACTGCTTATTACTTGCTCCAGCGAAAGGCGGTCCTTGTGCTGATAATGACTGCACTCACCAGTATGGGTATAGCATTTCTTGTATATTTGAATGCATAATTAGCATAATAAATATGTGAAGACTCCTCTCTGGAGGCAATCGTGGCACATAGCAAATCAACAGTTCTCCCACCTCACAGGAGCAGCCTGCAAGAATATCAGTGTAATTCACCTTGCATAACATCAATATATGTGACACACACATAGACATATTATTTAGTATTGCTACTTTTTTCTTTCACTAATAAGAGAGCAGAGGTGATAGTTAAGTGCTTGCTGCATAGAATATGTAATCTGTTGTCCTATAGCTTCCTATTCAGCCTCAGAGTGAGGAACAACATGTCATTATTACAGACCAATTCACACTCAGCGCACCCTGACGGCCACATGTATATCTGCACTTGTGTGTGTGTGTGTGTGTGTGTGTGCATTGTAAACAGGCTATGAATACAATTGTCCACAATGCAATGCCAGAACTACATGTCCACTGAAGTATAAAATGAAAATGTCTTGTTATTTTCTAGTTCAGGATAGTAGGAAATACTCACCCATTACTACTGAGGAGAGCATTTCCAGGATCTGCTCCACTTGGATGTTCGGCCATTGTGACAGTGAGGATAAATTTGATGACTAGGCTACATACATTTCTCCCTCATGTAATCATTGTTTTATTGGGCATGGTGTTGCTTATTGTCTTTCCCTCCCCCCTGTATCGTGACCTCACCCAGCTTCTGTCATATTTCCCAGCATTCACTTTGCTGTTTTATCACATGTATGACTTGTGTTGCTTTTTCCCCTGCTGTGACTCCTCCATCGCGATAACCGGGAGTGAGTCAGTGGAGCCAGTCTGTTACTTGTGCCATGCGTTCACCTCATGTCCAACCCGCTGACCTTTGAACGTATGTAATTGCATGAAAGGTGTCCACACAATATAGCACTCCTGCCACCTCTATAACTGCCGTACTTACACAGACGCACACTCCCACAGCCCTGCAAAGCCTTGGAAAATGAATTTGCCTGATGATGGAGAGGGTGCATTATCTGGTGGTACAGTAAAGTGTGTGTGGCCCGAGCAGACTGGCTGTCTCTCGTCCTCAGAATAGGAGCGGCAGTCTCTTGGGTCCTGGTAGGAGAATAGGCTGAAGCTGCAGTCTAATTCATCACAGCTCCACAGGAAACAAGCAATCGTGGGGAGGCTTCAAAAAAAAAAAAAAAACAGAGAGAAAAAAGGAAACCAGTGCAAAAGACACAACAGCTCTCACTGGACCTGGATAATTCCCCCGGTCACTGCGGCAGTAGACCTTACTGTCAGTCTCCTCATAACTTAAATGCTTGGAAACTTGGAAAAGTATGAGTGAGGAGAGGATGAAGGCAGTCCCATTTGGATATGTAGAAGATTTTAATACAAGTTTTCAGCATGTGATATACAGACGTATTTATTGTTGTATTAGCATAAATTTCAGCGCACATTATGTGTATACTGGATGTGATCGTTCACCCTATCTGGACCACCTCTCACAGGGGGGTTCTTTACTGAGGCACCAGATTGTGGGGATATGGCATGCTGGAGGGTTTCCGTGACAACCCAGGCTTTCTGTCCAATCAGAGCGAGGTTTTCCAGATTGAGAGGTGGTCCTCGGGGGAGCAGTACTTCAACGAGCTTGGATGCTTTGCCACGGAGCAGCCGTTTTAGAGAGACCATCACACAGTGAGACTCTGCTCAAAATGGGTACTTTGACGTTCACGGCATAATTGGAAACACTTTCTAAAGGAGTGTCCTTTTAAAATGCATTGAATGAGGGAGGACAGGGAGCATCCAATTTCAATTCCACTCATGAACCGTCGTGCATCTGCCTTTCAGGCGTGTGCCATACATGTTATGACCCCCCCATTCGTCAAACTGCCAACTGTTGTTATTTCGTCTCTTTTATGGTGTATAAAAGTAAAGAGCCATCTTTGTGGTTTTTTTCTACCTGTTCATTCAAGCAAATCTCCATCTGTAATCCCCTTCTATCTAGTCCAGATCTTTTTTTTCTTGCCCTCCCTCTCCGAAGTTGCATAGTGGTTTCATCATCTTGAGCAGTGGGAGCCAGCAGGGTATCGCACAAACACTACAGACAGGCTCATTTTTCACAGGTTGACTTCCCAGCTATCCTGCAGGATGTGTCACCACAAATGGCAGATATGTGACAGACTCGCATCAGACCCGTGTCCTTGCATTAGAGACGAAATGCAGTATAGCTTCAGGTCACGAGCTTTGTGTGCGTGTGTTTATCTGCTTGTGGGCGTGTGTGTGTGTGTGTGTGTGTGCATGTCTTTACTCTTGTTGCTCCATGGGGAAGCATATCTTTGTGTACACTAATAATCTGTATAGCCACACAGATGGAATTCTCCTGATCCAATAACAGTGAAATCTTCTTTTCCCAGCAGGCCTCAGTTCTCCACCAGCCAACATCACCACCTCCGCCGTGCCCAGCATTGTCACACCCATTGTCAACGGATTCACTGGCATCCCTCATCAGCCCAACGGACATCCTGCCGTGGAGACCGTGTACACCAATGGCCTGCCACCCTACTCCACCCAGAGCCCCACCGCCGCTGACACTCTCCAGCAAGCCTTCACTGGAGTACAGCAATACACAGGTGAGAGACAAGAAGGCTGTGTTTACTGCGGCCCCGTTCGTACCCGGTATTTACATCCATCGTCATTGATCCCATCGCAAGCAGGCAGCCTTAAATAGGGCTTTTATGCCGCTCCTGTGACCACTATGATCAGGCGTGATACCCCCGCCCATTATTCAAGTACACACTGATGTCACGGCTGTTTACGAGAAAGAAAGGACACAGAAAATGTGTGTGTGTGTGAGAGAGAGAGAGGAAAAAAGAGAAGGTAATCAAAGCTCTAATCATGTAATGCTGTAAGTTTTAACCACTCGAAAAAAAGAAATAACAAACTGCCACGGATTAGACATCAGCTGAGGAGGCGGTCTGTACTGCGCCCCGAGGACAGATTGTGCTCATGCATGCACAGAAATGTGATCACATGCCTTCTCAAGCCACCTCTAAATAGGGCTAGATATTGAACTTAAGTACTTTTGTGATATTGACCGAACTTCAGGCTGTGCATCGAACTTCCTCTCTTACTCCTAGTACCAAAAATATGTTGTCATTTGATACCAAATTTTGGTACCTAAGGAATCTCATTAGCATCAGTGATGCCAGTAAGCGTGCAGACACAAAGGAAGACTATGCTTAACACGTGTCTGTGTTGTGCTTCTGCGAGGTTGGCGCTTGTTTAATGAGTGATTGTGTGTTGACAAGTGCACAGAATGAAAATTAGTGAGAAAGTTGCTCCACATTTGACTGCAAGAAGACCTAAAAGTTTTTCCATAGTGTGCAATATAACTTTTTGTCAAAGATTTAATAAAATTGGTATAAAAAACACATTCCTGGAATTGGTATTGCATTCCAGATATCAATATCATATAACTTTTTTATATGGTATGGATTTTTTTGAATCAATATCAGTCCTGCTTGTGAATGTGTTCTCTGTGATTGGATCTGAGGACGCATTCAGGACAGATTCAGACCTGTGAGCCAATCACATTTTAATATCAGGTTCTTTATTACATTTCCACCTTAAATGCTAAATAAGCAGACACAATTACTGTATAAGTGTGAGGCAGTATGTGTTCAGATAATGTAGGACACCGCCTTAGAACATAACATCACAAAGACTTTGATTACATGTAATACGGGTGTGATCGACCTTAAGCATCCTTGACACCATTCCACTTTCTTTCTCTTTTTTTTTTACACCCCACTGCTCTTTTTATTCTTCCTCCCCCCGTTCTCTCTCCCTCTCTCTCTCCTCCCTCTCTACCTCGCTGCAGCGATCTACCCAGCCACCACACTGACTCCCATTGGCCAGACGCTGCCCCAACCACCCCAGGTCATCCAGCAACAGCAGCAGAGAGAAGGTGAGGGTGAGAGAACATTATTACTTTTACACTTTATACATCTCATCCTGTGTAATGGATATATAAAGAAGACGAGCACGAGAGGCCAATATTGCTTTTACACCAACCGCACCTCATCTTGTGCAACACATACATAAAGAGGGCATGTGTGTGAGAGAAGACTATTACCTCAACGCCTCACACATCTCATTCTCTCTAATAGATAAATAAAATGGTACGGCTGAGAGAACAGTAGTATCGAATGTAGCTCACATCTCATCCTTGGTAATAAAGCATGAGGACTAAATAATAACTGCAATACAACCGTAGTACATTATACTGTGTATACACAGGATACATATATAGATAGAAATTATTGTTCATCATCCACAACGATCCATGCTTTTGTCCACGCTTCAATAATCATATTCTTATTATCAGAACATGATGTGAGCTATATATGAATTATACATGAATATATGGTTTGCAACATGACTGAAGGTCTTACTTAAAGCAGTCAACAGTTTAAATGCTGTACATCTTATACATACATAGAAGAAGACAGGTAAACCTGAGGGGATGGGACAAAAACATACGTACGTATGACCTTTATTTATATTTGGGAAATCATTGAGGTGTGGTCGTCATTTACAGTCATGTTAAGTAAAAGACAGAGAGACATAGGAGAAATAAAAGCATGAGAAACATAGGCAAACAAAGACATTAAAACATGTTAAATGAAATGTATTAATTAGAAACATTTGAATCAAAGCAGTTAGCTCGAGCGGATGTAAAATATGACATTAGAACGTAAAAAGTCAAAATGTAATGTATAAGTATGTATAACATGGTAATTATATATATGTAGTCTCATAGTTTACTCTTACACTAAGAGCCGTTCTTTAAGATCATGATCAGATAAATATTCACATTTATTTAGAGAAGCTGGCTAAATATCAAGAATGTAAAATGGAGAATATAAATGTAGAGTCAGTGTCCATGCAGTATCAGTAAATCAGTGCAGAAACTTTTCCATTTATTCTTGTGTGTTTAGAAACAGAAATATTTTATTACTGATAATGTCACAGACATCTCGGAAATCTATTTTCGCTATCTTAATTTAATCAACGAGAGAGGCTGCACAGATGAAAATACCAAACACCAGCTTCACAGATGTTTGCACCCCTCCTCCCCTCCCCTCCCCTCCCTCTCTGTCACTTTCTGTCTGTATCCAGGTCCAGAGGGCTGTAACCTGTTCATCTACCACCTGCCACAGGAGTTTGGAGACAATGAACTCATGCAGATGTTTTTGCCCTTTGGCACCGTCATCTCCTCTAAGGTCTTCATGGACCGGGCGACCAACCAGAGCAAGTGTTTCGGTGTGTTCTCCTCTGCCTTTAACAACTGACTTCTTTACGTTTATTTTACTCACTCCTTCTTATAGTAACAGCTCGGAAATGTTGAAGATATACTTTAAAACGGGTCTTATAGACATGTATGTAGGCTACTTTTTACAGATTTGGGTACACAGTAATGTGCATGTATGTGTGTGTGTGTGTGTGTGTGTGTGTGTGTGTACACTCACTCATCTTCTTCCGCTTTATCCTCCACATGAGGGTCACAGGGGTCGCTGGTGCCAATCCCAGCTGACGTTGTGAGAAAGGCGTGTGTATATGCATATATATATATATATATATATACAGTATATATATATGTATGTGTGTGAGTGTGTCTGTGTGTGCCCTGATAGACTGACCCGAATTAGCATCTTGATGACAGTTGTGCTTTGGTATTAGCACCGTTGGAAGAAAAAAAAAATGTGCTGAGTACATCGTCGCCAAACTCGCCGTGATGCAGTCAATCACAGAGCGTGTCCTTGTTTCAGTTTGGCAGCCGTGTGACCTGGAAACCTTGAGTTGCTGCATCAGCATCAACATTACCGTTCCGTAACCCCAATATCTGTCAATACCCTCACTGCTGGGGCTGATTTACACACCGCCACACCCCCCTGTCCCATTTAGCTCTGTCAGTCAGCACACACACACACAAACATACATACCGAGAAGCTCCAGGGCTTATAAAAACTTTGAGGAGGCGGGCCAGGGATGTCCGGGGGAAAGGAAGGCAAAAGACAATTATGGATCAGCATTTGTTTTCACTTCAGGGAAATGTAGAATCCTGGGAAAAATTGATCGCAGGTCCTGACTCCCTGGGGCGACTTAATAACATATAAATTCATGAAAGAAGAGCTATTTGCAGTATTGACGTATACACTATGCATTTACAACATAATGTTAGGCCTGGGGAAGGAGGCAGAACACTGGTGTAATTAATCTAGAGAAGAGAACGGGGGGATAAACTTAGATTGATGGTGTGTAACAGAGTAGGAAACACAGAGGAAGAGAGAAAGCACACTTCTAACCTGTGATAGAACTGAGCTCTGGGCTTAGAACTTTAAGCCCGCTTTACCTCTTCATCTCATTTCCACTCCTCAGCTCCAGTGTGTTAACGCGACGGTGGGTCAGGAGGTCGCCTCTTTTTCTTTGCTGCTAAACTTTCTCTCGACTTCCTCCAAACTGCCCTTGCCTTCACCCTAATGGGCCGAGTTGAATCCAAGCAGGCCGGCAGACGTCTCCCCCAGGTGGCTGTGTGTGGTCATGTTTTCTTGTTTTTTTTTTTCATGGGGCATCGACTATTCCTAATGACACCACAGACACGGGGGAGTGCATCGAGTGGAGACACACTCCACTGTAGTTTCTGGTCACTGGATTGTCAAGGCTTTATTTTTACACACGAGGGAAACAGAACAGTCCGGCATCAGTGTGAGGAGGTGACAAACTGTGTGTGTCTGCGACTTGGAAACTGTTTGTGTTCCTGCTTTGTTTGAGGCATTTTGTCCATTTACATTATCCGCCTTCATTTATTTTGCAGTATTTTTGGGCTTTCTGTGGATTTCAAAAAGCTTCACAGACAGGGACATTATTAAATTTAATAGGATGCCCTAGTTACTCTCCTGCTTATTATGAACAGGAACTCCATGATGTTATTCAGATCTGTATTTGTTCTTTGAAGCAGAGAATTGGTGAAATTTGATCATACAAAAATCCTGAAGTGTTAAACATTACATACAGTTGTCTTTGAACGCCCTTTAAAAGCACAAAAATAAATAAAAAATATTATTATTTATTATTAAAACGTGCTGCCATAGCTGTCACTGACATATTTTTACTTCCCTTATTGTATTTATTCATTAAAATACTGCGTATGTTAAGAGAGGTGGTGGTTTGTTAGACTGTGCTTTATTCAGCACTGTCACCACTGTCATGTGGATGTGTTGCCTCTCTGTGCAATCACAGAACACTGTTACATTACATATTTCCCAGACAAAAACTGTCAACTAGGAGACGATGTTTGGACAGCGATGTCTTTAGACAGTAACCTCCGTGCACTTAGGTTGTATTTAAAGTCTGTTATTTCACTTAATGAGAGGTTGTGCGGCAACATTTGACATGTGGAGGTTCAATTTTAGCGCACCTGGTTTACACGGTGGACCAAGCTGAACTGAAACAGACGGACACTTTCACAGTGTTCCGTCCCACGACACGGAGGAGTTTACTAGCCTGTCTCAACAGCACCATCTACTTTCATTCAGGGGTTCGACAGCCCGTGATGATAAAGCATATATTTGTCCCTGTCAGCCATTTGAGTCATTGTGCAATAAATATCATGTGCAAATATTAATTTATCACCTTAACATCCATTTGGACTTCTATAATTACCTACCTCTCATTAAAGTTAATGAATATGCATTTCCCCACCCCCACCCTCCACAGGCTTCGTGAGCTTCGACAACCCTGCTAGTGCACAGGCAGCTATTCAAGCCATGAATGGCTTTCAGATTGGGATGAAGAGGTTGAAAGTGCAGCTAAAGAGACCGAAGGATGCCAGCCGCCCTTACTGACACAGCCTACCTTCAGTATTCATTGAAGCAGCACAGGTGAGCACATGACGCCTGGTTCAGGATTTAGATCCTTCATTTAGTTTCTGCAGAGGCTTAAGATTGAACTCATGTTTGAAAGATCGGTTCATCAGTGTTTTGTGAGCTGTGTTTTTTTATGTTTTCACTGTAAATTGGCCATAGGTGTAAGAGTGGATGGTTGTTTGTGTCTATGTGGCCCCTGGACTGGTGACCTGTCCAAGGTTCACCCTATGTCAGCTGGGATTGGCACAAGAAAGACTCATGTGGAGGATAAAGCAGTAGAAGATGGATGTTCTCTCCTGTGCGACTGCTGGTTTATTGTGTTTGTTTGTCTGTCTGTGAGCAGGATTGCACAGAAAGTACTGAATCAGTTTGCATCAAACTCAGATGATTATCTCGGGGAAGAACATTTGGTGTGGTTACAGTTTAACAGACGGCTCCAAGATGTTTGGTTTGCGTCACTTTCCTATCCGATTGTGTGACATAATATTTATTTTTAACATTTTCATCAGTTTCTCAGGAAATAATGTCTGAGTCCTGATGTAAAAACAACGACAGTAAGAAAATAAATAAATAAATAAAGAAAGAAAACAGGCAGATTCAGGATTTTTTTTCCCAGTAATGTCTGGAGTCTGATGTAAGAGAGAAAAAACTGTCACTTTCCTGTCTAATTGTGTGACGTTATATCTATTAACATTTTCATAAATCTCTCAGGATCCTGATGTTGGAAAAAAACAGAACCTTATCTAATGAACAGATACTGTCAATACTAGTGAATGTAAAGCTAAAACCTTCTTTACATGACATATAAAGAGACTATATACATGTTAATATTATATGCAGCACAGTAGGTACATATTAACGATGGCAGAATGTGTCATCGCCATGATTGACAAAGACTGATTGGTTTTCCAGTGTGGGTTAGCTCTCTCCAGACCATTACACTGATATAATAGAGCCACGCTGAACTGCCCAAAGTTTAAAGAAATGGATCTGCGAAATGACAGTTTAATGAGCAGTGAGATCTGAAATTGCCTTTTTCTTCTTTTGCAGGTTTTAGAGGACACGTGAAGATGTCTCTGAGGAGTTAAACTTTTTTTTCTTTGAAAGCAACATATGTTTTAAAAAAAAAAAAATCAACACATAAGGAATTTTTGAAGACATATCAGCATTTACTTATGAAGATATAGATTACGTAAGAAGAAGAAGATGCGAAGGAGGAGGAGGAGGAGGAGACGCTTCACCCAGGGACTCAACAGTAACAGATGGCACAGTGCAAGGAAGACAAAAAGAAAAAAAACAAATGAAAAAGATGTAATGAGACTGAACAACAGAACTTTTTTTCTTGTTGAGACTTGAATTGTTAATTAAGCAACAAACTAACAAACAAAAAAGCAGCAACAACAAATAGATTTCTATATACATATTATATACACATATATATAAGGAAAGAGGCGCTTGTGGCTTTTACTGTACTGGACAAATGAGGGTTAAAACTTGAAGATCAAGAAAAACAGTGGAAAGAAGAAGCTATTCTGCACATCCACTGACAGACTTTATTTCTCTGTCCCTCTTTCTCTTATTCTCTCATCGTCTCTCTCAGCAAAAGCAGAACTATGACTCTTGGAGGTCGCCGAGGTTTCCATTAGCAACAGTAGAACTGCAAATCTTTCACCCCTAAGGGACCAAAGGACCAAACATTTTTATTGTTCTGAACAGTAATATATAGTATTAATGATACTAATACTACAAACTACTACTAATAATATTAAAAACTTAACTTAAGAAGAAATATAGCTTCAGGTTGAAAAAAAAAAAAAAGACGAAATGGGGAATCGGTTTCTTTTTCCTTTTACATTTAAAGCTACTGGGTTTGAGAATATTAAATCAAAATATTAAAAAAAAAAAAACATAAAAAATAAAGCTATACTATTTTAGTGGCGTAGAATATGTGGGTTAGAGATTGTTGCGGCATGTTCAGATATGTTCCTTTTGCCACTCATTGCTCCATCTGCATCACAGTATTTCATCTCGGAGGTTTGATCTGTCGGACGTGCCAAATGTGACGCAATACAGCATCTCCGTGTAAACGTCACAGCGTGCTATGCTGTCTCCTCTGCTCCCCTCTGCACGCTGCAATCCCATAATTGAAACAAGAGTCATTCCGTGTCATGATTAAAATCTTGATATCACAGATAATGTGACCATAAACCACTGTGGTAAAAGTGCCACCCGGCTGAGCTGGATACGCAGCAGTAAAACAGCACAGCATCTGTAACTGCTTAATAAAATATACAAATGAGTCTGACAGCAAGTTGTTAAAATTTCCATCGGCGTGTCACAGTGGTCGCTGCCAGGTCGTGCCCTCTCCTGCTGCCAAGCTTCTCCAGCTGCTCTCAGCAGGCTCCCCTCCTCTTTCTCCTCCTCCTCCTCCTCCTCCTCTCCCTCCCCTCATCCCCAAGTGCCAACATATCTCCCTTAATAGGGACCATCAGTTCACGGGGCCTCAGAGCTAACCCACAGCATAATTAGGATAATGATAATATTGATCAGATGGGGTGCAGCACCGCAGGGCAAGAGATGCACAATCAATGACACATTGGCATTTTGAATGAATTGACTGAGTGACAGAGTTCATTCTTCTCTCAGAGTCTTTTCTCTCGCTCTCTCTCATTCTCACTCGCTCCTATACCCTCGGCGGGGGCATTCATTTGCACCCCCGTGTGACAGGGTGAAGGCGCTTAAAGCTGCAGTGTGTAACTTTGAAATATTAACGAGTGTCGCGTAGACTCGAACCAGTCGCAAGAGGAGTTCACACAATGCTGATTAAGCCTATGAGCTCCACATCACTCTATATTTATCGGTGCCACGGCGGCTAGATCTCGCGTTGCCTGGCAACGTTCCCGCGCTGCACACAGGAAATGGTTTGTTTTGGACGTGAAGCGAGAAGGAGGCAACGGCGACATTACAAAAGTGAATTCTGCTGGTTGTTTGGCAGTTTGATGCGCTGCAGGTGTATACACACAAATGCTCCCTCAGTCAGGTCTGATAGTATTGCTTGACAGAGGCGTTTAAGGTTTCGCACTGCAGCTTTAAATCTATATCATTATCCCAATTAAAGTGAAATGTGGAGAGTTTAACCAGGCTGAGAACAGAATCTGTCTGCATTGTTTACAGTAGATTGTACAAGTTCTTCCGCGAAGAGCAGCTGTTTTTTTTCTCTCTCTCTCCTAAAGGTTGTAATAGCACAGTAAGAGCTTGTACATGGTGAGGAACAGCCTGGCATTACCCGCCTTAGGAGGTCAAATTAAGAGCAAAATGATCCATCAATTAGACAGCTGCAGGGCTGTAAGTGTAGCCGCTACAGCTGCTGCTGCTTCAACAAGACGACAGCTTACCATTAGCGCCGATCACACGTGGCTCCTATACAGCGCGGTCACGACCCATCGCACCGTATCAGACATGATTAATTAACTAAACCTGTGTCACATTGAAGCGACGCTGTCACCAGGAGACACAAGACGTCCGAGATGAAATCTGGTTTTCTTTTTTTGTGTTTTCTATCAGGTTGTTGAATTGCCCGATTGGCCGTTTTCATTTCAATCCACACTTGAGTTCACGTTCACTCTTTTCTTTTGAAAAGATGTTTTCCATCCACATTGTTCGTCATGCAGTCCGTTTGCTCTGTGAAGCAGCTTGTCCCTCAGGACTCATCATCGCCCCCCAAACTTGAGTTGCATCAGTGCTTCAGTCGTCTAATCACAGCGCTCGCTTCGTGTCCCCCGTCCACACAAAGTTGAGTTTCCAGGACACGTGGCTGCAGATGTGATCACACAATGACTGTGCATGTCCCGATGATGTGTCCCCTCATTTATTTCCAGCGTGACACGGACATGGGTATAAATACAGAGGGTAGGTTTCACCCACGTATATTGAAATGTTGTGAGAAGAAAGTTCGTGGAAATGCCTTTTCTCATTATGAATTGCCAAATTATGCAAAGCATATCCACTGATTATCAGACCTTATATGTGTGCCAGATTCCTTGAAACTCTAAGATAACTTACTCATGGGTTCATTTTCAGGAAACGTCCTTTAGCTGAATGAAATATTTGAGTTTGGGTTGTATTACAAAGGTGTAGGGAGGGGGCTCATTTGAGGTATAATAATAATAATAATAATAATGATAGTTTCTTGAGTGAAAAGGGGAGATTTGTCAGTGAGTTACATTCACTCTCTGCTGCTTTAGAAAACTGTGATACATTCACTTACAAACCCACCTCAAATATTTCTTATGGGATTTCTAGTGGAGATTTTTTTTTTTTTTTTAATTATTAACAGCAAATTAAATTTGGCCTTCACAAGCTTGGTTAATGCAAATTAAAGATGTCAGCCGTGGTCGAAATCTAATGAGTTTGAAAAGATGTCGAATTAATTTCAATCTGCCAAGAAAAAAAAAAAAAAATAGCAAAGTCCCGTGGACGGAAACAGTTTCCGACCTGATTGAGTTTGCAGCTGAGTGTGTTTCAAGGAGCAGCTCGTACATAACACACTGTACATACTGTATCTGCTGCAGGACGACAACAAAGTAATGAAATGATTGAATTAGAGTTAGATTCTTTTTGTATTCCAACAACAACTAAAGAACAAGGAAGGAATTCATCAAGACATTGTTTTCACTTTTGCTTCCATTTTTATTTCTTTATTTAATTGTCGTCATCCTACCACGGTGCCCTTTCAGTCTCTGAGCATGCTCAATGGGGGGTTAAAGATTATGACTATGGTACTACTTGTATTAACGATATGGTTCTGTATATGGTTTGAATGCTAAGGACGGTAGCTTATTATAAATATGAAATCTGTATATTATGGAAAATCAGCACAGGACCTTTCTTTGGGTTAATATGGGGAAGATTTTGAAATGGAGGGGTGGGCGGGGGGTGGGGGTTTTGTGGGGGGGGCGGTCGCATTATAAAGATGTTAATGTTCTGGTTTCTCAGCACAAACAAACGAACAAACAACACATAAACAGCAGTAATGAGTCTGTGGAGTGGACTTCACTGACACACAGGGCGCCAAAAGAGAAATCTCAGTACTATTCTTTGAACTTGGCAGAGAAAATGCTGTTTACAGGTTGTATTGTTTCCCTTTCTCTATATTTATTTATTTATTTATTTATTTATTTATTTTTAAAGGAGAGCTCCACCTGTTTTTTTGTGGCGGCGTCAGTACAGCATGGATTCACTGACAGGGAAAAGCAGTATCTTTATAAAAAAAAAATATGAAGAAAAAAAAAGTCAAAAATATTATTTTGAAAAAAATAACTATGTGTTCTGTATTAGCCTGAGAAACCAAACCCCTCCCCCACCCATGTTAAAATTTCTTAATACTTGCTGCTTAGATTACTTAATATTAATCATTAATGATTTCATAATTTTATATTTAATTATCAGCTCAAGTGTGTAACTTGATGTTTATTTATTTATTTATTTATTTATTTATATTCTTATTTTATTTATTTGTTCATTCATTTTACTTTTTCTGTTATGGTTATGGTAAGATAAAGATATGTATCAAAAATGAAATGCTTATTGGGGCTTTTCTCTCTTTCTCTCCTTTTTTCCAATTTTACAATAAAAAAATCAAACTGGATGGTTTTTTTTTTGTTTGTTTGTTTGTTTGTTTGTTTCTACTGATGCCAAACAAGATGTTGAACCACAGGCCAAAGAGATGTTGGAGGTGAAACGTCAGCCATGAGGGGGCGACACCACTGTTTTTTTTTTTTTTTTTTTTTTTATGTAAATCTCTTAGAAAATTGCCCTCATTCTCCCTTGATTTATAACATCAGTAAACATTTTCCTGGTCTCAATCACTAGTTTCAGGTCTTATTCAGTACAGCATGATGTCCATTTTTGTAAATGATGGTCTCGTTTAGAACACAAATGACAATAAACTATAGGGCATGCTTCAGGGTATGGCTATGATGTCATTAACAGCTAATATGACATAATGGTGATCTGCCTGTCCAGCTGCACCTTCCCATCTAAATATGATCTATTCTGGATTAATAAAAAAAGGGGGACAGGAATCTGATGTCACGGTTGGTTTCCGTTTGCCTTTTAAAGAACGATTGGGTACATGTTCGTTCCGAATGTGGTCCAATTTTTTTTACGCAAGTCTCCTTTAAAATGATATTCAACCTCTGGATGCATCATTTAGTGGAAAATGTAATGATTCCATCCAATAAAAGAAGGATAGTGTTTCTAATCTGTCACTGTGAGGATGTAGGGATTCACCGTGTGAGCAGGTCACATGACAGTCGAAAAAAGAACACCCACATTGTTCTAAATCAGGCAGCACAACAGCCAGTCATAGAGCCAGTGTTTCATTTGTCTGTGTGCTACTGTACAAACATTTCTTTTTTAAGGTGATAATAAATGAATGAAAACTTCATTTAATCTATTCAGTTTCTGCTGATTTACACACCAAAATTAAGATGGTGCTGCCTCACCACAGGAAGCTTCTTGGTTGGAATCCTGGTTTGGCCTGTGTGTGTGTGTGGAGTTTGTGTGTCCTTGTTGTGTTTGTGTGGGTTTTCACTGGGCGTCCCAGCTTCCTCCCACAAACAGATTGGGGTTAGGATGAATGTGAGGCTCCAAATTGCCCTTGTCAGTGTGGATTATTGTTTGTCTCTTTATGTTGTCCTTGTGACCAGGCCAGGGTGGATCCTATATCTCTCCCAGTGTCAGCCGAGATTGGCTGTAGCCCACCACTCTTTAAAGAGAAGCAATATGAACGGTGTGCAGATGGAAACATTGTGGAACGGAAAAACAACCAACGTCGCTGAGTTTTGAGTCGCTGAGACACAAAGACGATACATAGAAAAGACCTTGCACACTCTAAAGTAATGACCTATTGACCTTCAGGCCTTCAAACAATTATAACTTTGGTACTGACTCATAATGTAGGTCAGTGCTACTTGACACATGTGCTGTCAATCACAACAATCAACCTCCAGCAGGTGGGAGGCAACAAACAATCAGTGGATACTTTTTAACATGTATATAAACAGAATATCCCCGGTGATATTCTCTTTCTATATTCTTTTTTCTCGTGGAAGTTGATTGTGATTGACAGCACATGTGTCGAGGAGGAGTGACCTACGTTATAAATCAGCACCGCTGCCACAGTGACTCGGGACGGACAGAAAGGTAAGACCAAGACAAACGCCGTCATATATCAGACATCCTGAATCAGCAGGTGTCACAGAAAAGACAGCGTGACAATGTCCTTGTGACAAGCAGAGCGCTGTAATGTAAGGAAGGCATCACATATCACTGGAGTTTACAGAGCTGTTTAATTGCCTCAGCGCCCGAGGCTGAGTATGATGCTCTTGACTTGCTTCTGCACCTTGTAATTATCATCTTCGTACATCAAAACACTCTCTTTGGCCACAGAAGCAGCACAACACGAGAGAGAGAGAGCGAGAAAAGAAAGACGAACGTGTGGGACAAGAAAGGTAGTGCCACTTGCTCATAAAATAAATTGTCCCAATTACAATAAAGTGTGGCTCTTGGTCAGTGTGCGCCGCACGCAGTTCATCTTTATTACAATCAGTTAATGAAAATCAATCCCCCTCCTGATAAACTCTTATCTCCACAGCCTTTGCGCGCCCCTCGTGCAGGGAGATAATAAATTAGGGTAATATTGCCTTTGATGAGGGAGTGAATTGCAAATTATTGTAACTTTCCAAGATTTATGATGCAGATGCTTAATTTCCGAGCTGGGTTCTTCGGGGCGTCGTGGTGCTGGGGCCCATTTGTTAAAAGTTTGGTGACATGGTCTCGTTAATAAAAATACACAGTGAGACAGCCAGGTGTTCACAGCTGTTCTTTACTGTTACAGTAGCAGAGGAAACGCTGCTGAGACGGCAGGAACTCCCAGCTCGCAGGGTTCATCCTCAGATGTGGTGTCTTATGTATAAAATACATACTGTATGAAAGGAGAGGAAACCCAGAGGATGAGAGGTGTTTACCATCAAAGGCCTGCTCATCACACTGTGTCACTCTCCCTACAAAAGTCCTATCATAGCGGCCAGGAGCGTATGATTTGATATGTAGGTCAGTGCCCATTCTGCAGCGAGCCAGTGGGTGAGATGCTGTCACTCTGATTACTGAGTTGATGCAGAGAGATTGAGTTGGTCAGGTATGAGAGAGTGTGTGGTGTGAGAGAGCTGTGACTATATAGAGTCGTCCAACAATCACACACACACACACACACACACACAGAGAAAATCCTCGAGATGAGGAGTAACTTCTCGCTCTTTGTTCTTCAGCAGTGACCCGTGTAACAGGGTGTAATGTGTGTATATGCTGCATGTCTTCTGCTCGGCGCAACAATCAGACCCTGAATGCATCATTAAGCAGCTTGCGTCAGCGAGAGAGGGCGCGGGGGTCTCAGGAGTCGCCAGGAAGTGCGGGGAACGACGCAAGGTGGTCGTTTAGGAAAGCTACGTGTGAAATTGTAGGCAGGAAAGGATGCGTTTACATCCTGCGCTTCATTTAGCATCAATAAATTGAGTAAACTGCTAAAAAAGCAACTTGTTTTCCTTGTAATAATCTCTTTTTAAATATCAGAATCAGACTTTTACATCATCTCATCAAGGCCCCGTCATTTAAATCTTGGGTAACATCCAGCATTAAAACAGCCATCAGTCCATCCATTATCAATCAGGGAGAGGACTGACATACCGCTATCTATTTATCTTGCCAAGTGCTCTATTAATATCAAATTAATTTCTCCTTTGAAAGTATCAATCACTCAAGCATTTTTTTTCCTCAACTCATTAGCTTGGTAATTGTCCTTGTTTACATGGGAAAGTCAAGACAGGATGTCTCAAAGAGGCTGGAACAGTAATTTCCTGCAAAGTGTTGAAGATTTTGCATATTCCTTAATCTGAGTGTCGACATTTTAAAAAAGTTTGACCAAAGTTACAATAAATCTCACTCGCTCTGGAGATCTTACATGTAATAAAGTAATAATAGAACACTGGCACCATATGGACTGTATATAAACAGTGTTGTGGACACAGGCTTTCAGTTTGCTGGTTGAGACCAACTAGGAAGTAAGAATATATTGAATAGCCACCAGGGGGCGACTCCTCTAGTTGCAATAAGCAAACACAGTTTCAATGGAGGTCTATGGCAAAATAAACCTACTTCTCACATGATTTATAACACCAGTAAACGTTTTCCTGAGGACTTTATTGTCTCAGATCTTCTTTAATAGAACATGATGTCAATTATGTAAATGATGTTGCCATTTAGAGGAAAACAGACGAGGTGACACCAGGGTGTTTGACAGCTGCTTTTGTCCAACATGTTTGTGAATCTGGTGCAGGACACAGAAACCTGCAGTGTGTGTGTGTGTGTGTGTGTGTGTGTGTGCGCGCGTCCTGATTTTGAAAACATAATAGACATTTTGACATGTGCACGAACGACTCAGACTTGGATCAGAACATGTGCAGTTCCAGCACGGTTCTACTCGGCACGGCTCACCGAGTAGAGTCGTTTGGTATCGTTTTCCATTACTCTGGTACATCCTCAGTGTGGGCGGAGTCAACGTAGCACGGCTTCATGAAACTGCTGACTGTGTGACACACACACACACACACACAAACTAGTGACAGTTGTTTTCAATGTACTGAATTGTTGACAGATTCGTTCAGTACTTCCTCCATGACACAGTCACTGAACTGAAATGCAGTGGACGCGGTCGTGATTCGGCTCACGATCGCCGGCTTTCAGCAGTGCTGTGGCTAAATACACCACACCTCTGTTGAGTTTTGAGATTTTAGACATTTTCCTTGCTAAATGTTGCTAGATTAACGTACGTTTGGGGTATTTTTAATTGATCTACAGTTAGGCTTTCGTTCTTGTGTCATGACTCTTCCAGTAACGACACTCTGACCAATCAGTGACTGAAAAAGTACCAGGTACTAACTGTGAAACAACCGTGCCAGAACTATGTAGTGGAAAAGTGCCATGATTATCTGACAACCCCCAGCACGAAAGCAGTGTCTCTCAATCCTGGTCCTCGAGACCCACTGCCATGTTTTAGATGTTTCCCTGCTCCAACACACCTGATTCAAATAGTCAGCTCGACCACAAGCTCTGCAGAAGCCTGGTAACGACCATTCATTTGAATCAGGTGTGTTGGAGCAGGGGGAAACATCTCAAACATGCAGGACAGTGGTCGTCGAGGACAAAGGAACGCCCTGGATCACACAGTCTATGTCGAGGTGAGTGTGGTCGGCAGATGGAGATGGAGATGGAGGTGGAGGTGGAGGTGTGGAGATACGGCTCATGAAGGCAGTTGCAGGTGAGCTGATTGCCCCAGCTGGTGCTTGTATGTAATCACTGCCTCCCTTTAAAAGCAGAAGTGTGCTGGACCTTGCGAGAGACTGATGGCTGCACATGCAAGAGAGAGATGTTTTGAAGCACTTTAGGCAGAAAGTGTGTGGAACACATGAGTCATGGAGGCCAGAACAAAACCCTTGAGTGTTTGAGTTTGTTGTGTTTATGTGTGTGTGTGTGTGTGTGCGTATGCAGTGGTGTATTAATGTTCCTTCAGTTGTGTTCAGTGAGCTCATAGAGGCAACAAGACCTGCTACAGCACAGTTTACTGACTACACAGTAGAATAAACTCAAACTAGAGATGTTTGTACTTAATATGAGTGTGTCAGGCTCTAAGTGGAGCACTGGAGTCCATCTTTCATCTTAATTCAGACTCAGACTTGCTGGCTCAGATGAGTCAACTCTGCCTCTCACTTGGTGATTCAAACACTGGCTGAAACTAGTGTGTGTGTGTGTGACAGTGTTGTCTTGCATCTGTACTTCAGTGGGTCACATGAATCAAGATGAGGCCTGAAGCTTTGTGGCTTTGTTTTACAGCACAACACAAACACTGTGTGCTTTTACTGTAAAGCTAAAGATACTATGTATTAGCACCAAACATACAGCAAATGTCCCCTTTGACAACTGCATCGATGTGTATCTTTGATTTACTGGTTGTTGGTTACTAGTTCAGTGGTTCTGCAGCGAGCAGATCAAGCGATAAACTAATCAACAGAAAACTCAATCATTTTTCAATCGAAAACGTCAACTTTACCTCATTAAAGCCTCCGCAATTTAATAAACTGAATATCTTAAGGTTTTCAACCCCTCGTCTAAACATAGTGACGGACATGTTCAGTATATTTCAGCATTTAATTGACTAAGTCAATGAAGTAATCACAGCATTCATCTGTGATATAAATACTTCTAATTTACTTTCTCTTTCTCGATTAAGCTAAAACACTGGAATCAACTTGCCGTGTATTTAACAATAGATTTTTAAATGTGTAAATGTTGCAGAGTGAAAAAAACATTCCACTCTTTACCTTTGACACGTAATGGACAGAGTAGGAAGAAGTACCGATACGTCTCTCCATCCCTTCTCTACTCTGTCCAGTCCTTTTGACTCATTTGTCTCCAAACCTCAGAGCTCACTCAGAGTTTCTCTTTGAACAAGTGGAACATGGAGAGAGGAAGTGCGACAGCACTACACCCACTCGCATCACAGTGTTCCTCCTTATTGTCGTCATAAGCAGCTTTCTTCATTGCATTTTTAATAACAATAAACCCTGATCACATCCGTCTCTTTGTCCACTGCATGAGCGCCGTGTGCCTGTTGTTGACTCTAACCTGGTGTTAACCGCAGACTAAATCCTATTTGGAGCCATGCAGTGTTCTGACAGACAAAAGCAAAGCCAGCAGCCAGCTCAGCACTCAGAGGCAACATTTACACAGGGGACTGAGAACATACTGAGGATCCCTACAGCTACACAGCCAGCCTGTCAAAACTGTCTGCATGCTATTGAGATGTCACAGCTTACAGACTGAGGACCCCACCAGGACACAAGCAGTATTACAGCCACAGCGCGAGGAAACGTCTTCACTCGGTCACTTTGGATTGTGTGAGACAGAACAACGACTTATGATAATGTAAAATAATGATGTTGATATTTACACATGTAGCTAATATACAGTAATATTTCATTGTATTTGTTTACATGTTGAAGAACCTAGTCTGACAGACAAGACATGTCTACATAATGTGACTAAATATTCCCTTTTCTGAGTGAGGTAATCAGAAAATATTCAGCCGATTGTCTTAATCTGATTAATATCAGAATGTTGCTGTCCATTATTATGCTCAACATGGACACCAGTAAACTGTCTAACTAATTCTGAATAAAATGCCCCCCCCCCACGATTAAATTAGTGGCAACTAGAATATTGCTTTCATTATGTTTTGTTATGCAGATCATAAATTCTACAATATGAATCTGTTCCTCTATGACAGTAAACTGGTTTATGGACAAAGCAAAACATGTAGGGATGTCATCTTTTTGAGGTCTGGCCATTTTTCATTATTTCTCATCCATTTTAGGACTTGACAACTAAACAGCAATTGAGAAAAATACTCGATAAACAGCTCTATATTTGATTATGACTCAGCGATGAAAACTCCAATAGGAGGAATACGTCTAAATAATGCAGCAAAAAACAGAATGTATGACATGTCTTAATTTGATTGGTACTGATTCTGAGTTGTTGACATGTTAATCTGGTAAATATCAGGATATTGCCATCCATGTAAAAGTATCACTATATATATTTTCACATTTTTTTTTTTTTTATATTTCAGTAAAAATGTTCCCAAGAAAAGAAAGAAGAGAGCAGTACTTGGTCTGAAGTTTCAACACTTTAATACAGAAAATTACAGATACAACACATATTTACTTTTCTTACAAAGTCTCAAAATAACCTAACACAAATGTAAAACATATTACAGGTACAACAACTATACACAGTCAAATGTACACAATATAAAACACATATATACACTCTCTTAATATATTATTATATAAAGATTTGTGAAGGTTTTTTTTTTTTGTTAAACCTTTAAAACTGGAAGCTAAACAGCTTGAAGAGGAGTGTTTCACAGAAGATGAGAACTGCTGACAACATCACACAGACACTTGTTATCATGGATAGGTAGTTTTTACATAGAGTTGTTGGATCCTGTGTATTTAGCATGCCGATTTCTGAAATAACTTGTAACTGACAAAGAAACAACACTTAAATGCACAAAACTTGCTGAAAGTGCTATTGATAGTACTTGATTATGTAGGACCTAAAAGCCATCTTTACATGAAGTTATATGGAGCCTCATACATAGTGGAGATTTTGAATGTTGTACATTTTCTCAATTAAAAACATGAAATATTTACAATTAAAACAACTCAATTCTGTTCATCCACCTTGAGGTCAGTAAGAGTTTTACCTTTTCAGAGACCAAAGTAAACCGAATAACAGTAAACCTGTGATAATGACTCAAACCACGCGACTATACACATTTTCTGTTTCTTCAAAAAGGTTGCGATCCGTGTATTAATCCACAGAAGAAGTAATGAGGGAACAAAAGTAATTTTTTTGAGTATGGAATCCTTCAAATGACAAACACATTCAATGATTTAAAAACAAAACAAAAAACAACCAAAAAACAAACCAAGTATATACGTCTGAGCTATAATCACTCTTTCCTCAAGCTGGTGATGCTTCCACGTTCTGGTTGCCTCCATGTTTCTCTTTAATAATCATTTATATTTTTTCTTTTTTTTTTTTTTTACAAAAGCAGCAGAATGAGGAATAAGAGTGCGAACAAAGGGCTGTGAGCCGACACGTGTGACACTCCTTGATTAAAAAGACGAGTTGTCCTGGGGTTCTGCCTCAGTTTACTGGGCGGCAGCGCCTTCAAGTCCTCCAGAGCGCCGTAGGCTGCCATGGAGAACTCGGGGTCTCCGGTGGTCAGCAAG
This sequence comes from Solea senegalensis, assembly GCF_019176455.1. Taxonomy (NCBI): domain Eukaryota; kingdom Metazoa; phylum Chordata; class Actinopteri; order Pleuronectiformes; family Soleidae; genus Solea; species Solea senegalensis. Next base: position 4,593,617 of record NC_058034.1, on the reverse strand, counting down.
TCAAACACACAGGAATGAAAGTACACGTCCTCCACCTGCAGAGTCTCTCTGCACTTCGCTGCGGCCCGCTCCACCGTGTAGACCTGGTGCGGCGGCCGCAGAGGACCCAGCTCTGTGTTGGTGCCCTGCAGACGCGGCTGCTGGCTTTGACGGCCCAGCCTGTGCTCTTTGATGAGCTCGTTACGTGGGCATCCGTGCAGACACAGCTGCAGGCCGCCATTGTCCTCTGAAAAGTCCAGGTTCTCCTCCGGCATACGGATGGCAAAGGTCAGGTAGCTGCCCACGCGCCTAATGATGATGGAAGTGCCGATGTAGCGGGCCTGAATCTTCACCTGGCGGCCCACTCCAGAGCCGCCTCGCTCTGAGATGGCCAAGCTGCCGCTCTCGCCGCCTCTGCGAGTCCCGTCCTGAAAAGCCAATGGCAAATCCTCAGTAGTGGCTTGGTACACCTTCTGATCTGTACAGCCGTGGTAGGACTTGAAGATGACTGTTATCTGTAACAAAAAGATCAATGCTAAAGTCATATCAAGACACAATTTTGTTTGAAAATGTGTCCATACATAATAATAAATGTCACACGTTTACAAGTAGAAACTGGAATCAACGTATGAATTCATAAGTGCAATAGCAATTACAGCCACAAGGTGGCAGTAGGAAACCACTAAAAGGTTGTGGTTTGTTCATGAACCTCTCTGGCTATTTTTCCCTGCCAATGACAGGGATTTTCTCTGGTGTAATCCCAACACAATTAATGAATAATCTGGTATTCCTGATCTTGGTGGTGCTTTGTAACCAACGTCAGAGAAGCTGCAATAAGTCAATGCACGGTCTCTGTAATCAGCCATAATTTCTGACACATTCCTTTTTAAAAAAGAAAAAAACACTCAACAGTAAAACAACAGCAATAACTCTTGTGTCCTTGAATTCTGGATCAAACCAACAGTTTTCAAAACCACATTAATTCTCTGTGCATCTTCCATCACTTCCCCACTGGCAGAGCTCACATGATCTGTATTCCAGCTGAGCTTTGAAAAATTGGGGCCGGACCTCTTGTTTCTTCAAAAACATCTCGACAAATCAGTGGCTGTGGTTACGTTTACACTTGCGGGGATACTGTATTATGATGGATGATTTCCTGTCTTACGTCTGGCTGTTAAAAACAACTATGAAAACATGATGGGTCCATGTGAGTGTTGGCACAGACACACTGTACACCCGCACTCCAGGTTAGACTTTAAGTGCCTTCACAACTGTGGAATGGAATCCCTGATGACATATCACAGATTATTCTGTTATAAAGCTCAAGTTTGGAAAAAGTAACAGTCAGAAACAAATCATCTAATATTTATGAAAAAGCTGCTTTTTGTACCCATTTGTATGAGCATTTCTATAGATAACATTAAATACTACATAGAGTTTTAATACCAAATGACATATAAATGTTTCAACAATGACAACATTTAGAGGAGGGAAGGCCTGCCTTTCTAATTAACAACTGCTGTCCCAATTATTCCCTTATTTTTCCACATTATTCCATATTTACACAAAAAGCGGCCCCGTTAATTATTTGACCAGAGGGGTGAAAAAAACATTCCAGATCGTGGTGGTGGAGGAAAATGTTTGAGTGAGCGTTAATCACTACCATATGACCACCCATGTGTTAAAGGTAAAGCACTCAAGCATGTCTGTGATTCAACACCGCTGAAGGACTCCCTCCTCTTTTCCCCTCACAGATCTGAAGAGCTCCAAGACATGAGGAATGCTGGAGGCTCGAGAGGCACCGTGGAATGACGATTAACTTCACATGTTTGATACTTTATGGCAACACTTGAGCTCACGAGTGAGTACTCTGTAGCATATAGGCAGAATACAGCAGAATCACACTTGGTAGAATGTTTGCATCGTTTACTAATATGCACATGTAAAGGTGGTGGTTTTGACAAAAGTGCCACTTTTTCGCTCACAATGCATTAAGATCACGTGTTAAAAAACAGAAACCAAGTCAGACTGGATGCTTATCTCACCGCAAACTCTAAACTATAGAGGAAACCGACAGTATGAATCTGCTATAAAGCTATAAAAGACGAGTGCAGTTAATTTTTGCCACTTTTCTGTAGCTTTTACTGAGGACGTGTGAATAAATGAAACTATTTAATCCTAAAAACATACTCAAAAAAACTCAATAGCTTAACAATGGTTGCAAATTTTTTTTTGCGTTTTTTTTCCCTGCTCCGAACCCATCCTTACCTTGCTGGTTGCTGTGGCACTGGAGCCAAGGACAACAGGCACATTTGTCACCTGCACAGACAGGAAGCGGTTGTCGATAAGAGGCCACGCCCCTTCCACCTTGCAGGTCTGAAACTCGTCTCTGAAAGTCCGTAGATGCGGGTCTCCGAATAATCCACAGTGAGCGTATTTCTTCTGCTGACCGGCTGAGCCTGACGCGAGGACCCGATTCTCATAGTCACACAGTTCCGACACGGCCGGCCGGGACGTGCTGGGGACCTTGGCGGAGGAAGTGGGCCCGTCACTGGAGCAATTGTGCTGAGAGAAAAGCTCCTTAATACGGAAGACGGCTGAATGGTAAACCAAGTCTCCCCTGCAGCTGCGTGCCTGTCGCCGGGTGCACAGGGCGTAAGCCCGCAAGGCAATGCAGTAGTCAACATCCAGGGACACGTCCTCCTGTAGACCACTAGAGGGTGAGGTAGATGACACGTACTCCGCATTGCAGCGCTGGATCCGACACTGCTGGCAGTGAGCTGAAAAAAAAAGAAGAGTGAAAATTAACATTTTGTACAGCAACACCTACAGTACATGTGATCTATGAACGCGTGTGTTCTGATGGAATTTCTCCTCCATCTCTATGAAAGTGATACTGACCAAACTTAAATTAAACTTTTTCAAGTCTAACCTAAAAATCCACCTTCTTTTACAGATAAATTACTTCAGCTCAGTACATGAGCAAGCACATTCAAAACATTTCCACTGTCAAGTTTATCTCAATCCAGAGAGTCATTAAAACCCAAACTGCATGAGCTCATGAGGCTGTGATCCGAGACTGCGCTCCAGAGTCAGTCAAACCTTATTTCCCCCAACCCGTCCTCACAGAAATAGCATGTTTCCTCACTGTAGGAGGAAACCAACCTGTGTTAGTCTGCCTGGGGGTGTTGAATGTGGTTTGGCTGTTGCCAAGGTAATTGAAGTCCATTAAGTTACACTATATGGCACAGCAGGGCTAGGTGTACAGAGGGAGCTAACTTCAAGAGGAATATCACTAAGATTCACGCTTGTTCGGCAACTCGGGGTCCAAACTGGACGCTGGTCAAACACATCACGTGATATTTGGGTCCCAATTCTGGGTCTTAGGGCTAAGTTATGACTCACAAGTGGGATATGTGTTGTGAAGCAAAACAAAGAAATGAGACAAACTCAGTGGGACATAAGAGAGAGGATATTCATCAAGTTTATTTCAGTTGTGTATTGGGTGGGACGTTTCATTTGCTGACTGGGCTGGATTTCATTTTCCATTTTCAACAGACGGCAGATCAACATCTGCCAGCATCCACAACACATACATCACCTCTACTGCAAGACTGGGACCACTTGTAAAAGACTGCTCCCTTTATTGCAACAGAGGATTATTGTTTACTTCTAAACTGCATCACATCTCAAATCATCCCGAACAAACATGACAAGACGAGCATGGAGATCTCTCACCCAGTGCACATGAATATGTTTTGAATCATTTCTTTGCCTACACATACATCTGATTCCCTAAGGGGGGGGTGGACAGATGATTTATGGATCTCCCAGATGCTGGACTTCATCTCCACTCCTGATAAAAGTGAGATGGAGTACGAGAGGTCAAGTTAGAGGCATTTTACATCTCTCCTCTGAATTCCAATAGGGCGCCCACATCTTGCAGCAAGGTCACCAGGTCCTCTGTGATTGACACTTTTGACAACTGCTGTCATCAACTGCCAGCCATTTCCCAAAAGTTTCTTTTTACTCCAGCACTCTGTAAACTACCAACAAGTGTGAGCACCATGTGGTGAACATGAAAACGGAAACAGGGGAAACAAACTGACCACATAAACAGGAATGGTAATAGCACATTTTTGATAAGTCGATTCAAGATAGAGAGAATGAAGTGAAAAACACCCACTGTTTAGAGCCATGTTTTATTCTAATAATCCATTATGTATGGTACATATAGCTTTGTTAAGTTAGCCTAGATTTAAATGATGTCCGGGCAACATTTTATGCCATCAGAAAAAAGTTTGTGAGAAAACTAGTGTTTCAAAAAGTTATTACAAAGTACCAAAACAATAAAAGAGATCTGGGGACCTCAAGATGTGCTGAAAGACATACAGTGATTTACTTATGTATTGTCCGGATTGATTTCTTTATTATAGCATGGTTAAGCTGAAACCTAACAAATTGCATTGCACACAAATACTGCACTAATAGAGATGTCACAAGATAACCCATACATGGCTATGTTATAAAACAAATACTTATCACAATACACTCTCACTAGCCACTTAATTAGGTAAATGTGTTCAATTTCAATTAATGCAAACATATCAGCAGCTAATCACATGGTAGAAGATGCATGTTGACACGTGGACATGGTCAAAATGACCTGCTGAAGCTCAAACCAAGTGTCAAAATGGGGCAGGAGTCTGGCACCAGCAACCTACAACTGGGATTTTCATGCACAACCACCTTATGTTTTTACAGAGAATGATCCTACAAATCAAAACTTTTTTTGAAATGATACAAAAGCAACAGAGACTCAAATAACCACTTGTTGCAGTCACAGTATGCAAAGATCATCTCTAAACACACAAACATGTTAAACTTCACAGCAGATGACTACACTGAGTGCCTTTATTAAGTGTCTTGTGTACCTAATTAAGTGGCTGGTGAGTATAAAAACAATTAAGTTTCACTAAACCTGATACTGGTATGATTATGCATTGTATAAACACACTTTGTGCTATAAAACATAAATGTTTTCCCTTTACCTCAGATTTGTAACTAACTATAAAACCACAATTCTTTGAGTTCCTTCAGTGTTCACTAAATTTGTGATAATTATAACTATAAATAATAAATTGAGACTAAGTTAGGGTTGAGGCTGCCAAATACATTTGCAGATGTTCATCTAGCCATTTATTTAGGAGTTGTGTGTTGTACATTTTTATGTTTATAATAACAAAAATAAGAAGTTGTGATTAATTTATCAAAGTTATATTTTGTAGAAGTGGATGTTACAGAGATGGCAGTAAGAATAATCCAACATATTTAGCTATTTGCTCATGTCATGACATGCATTGCGAATAAAGTCACAATTGATCTTGGGAAAGATCTTATGTGAGTGAGCACACAATTTTACTAATTACGAAATAACACAAGTGTAATAATAACTGTTCGGTGAAGAAATCTCAACATATTGACACATTGCAACACATTTAATATACTCGCATTCTGGTGTTAACAAAAACCTGCTGTTTTCTATGGTTTGGCAAACTTTTGTCTGGTCCCAGACCAACATGTTCAGAGGCCAAAAAAGTGGGACCCCCTTGCATGGTAGCTAACAAAGTAAATAAATGAAGCATGAAGTGTGGGAAATAACCGAGGTCTTGTTACTTCTCACAAACGCTCAAAATATCCAAACTATGTATAAAAGCGGCCATTGCGTGTACATTACAAGTGTGAGTTGTGTTTTGCGGCTTTAGAAAACGAAATAAAACAACACAAGAAAAGCGCCGTGTTTTTTCTTTAGGTCGCAGGTACTTAACACCAGTTGCTAGCGGGCTATGCTAACAGTGCTAACCCGTAACTTCAACACAGCAACATGGCAAAAAAGGGCAGCAGCAGCGTAGCGTGGGTTTGGTTAATTCGTGTTAGTTGTTAAAAAATATGTGTGTCGAACTGTGCAGTGTCTACGGTGCTGTTTTAAATGGGTAACGCGAAAAACTCCGTAAATGGAGGCAACTCGTGCTGCTTAGCTAACAGCGAGCGGAGACGGGCGGCTGGGACACTCCGGAGCAGCAACAGTACTTTACTTTGTCCCCGCTATGGATGGGGAAACTTCCCCACAAACGCGACCATTTGTCCAACTTTAAAACAAAATATGCATTTAAAAAAAAAAAACACCACGGCGCATGCGATACAAGCTTTAAAATCCTTCCGCAAAATCAACTTTAATGAGTAAATTTCAAGAAAACAACTTTCTTCTCTCCCCTCTCCCCAACTCCACCTCCATTCCGGGACACACCACAACTTTTGCATGCAGGACAAGTGAAGGAGCACGGATTGGACATTTTTAAAAAAAAAAAAACCTTACCTGGTCGAAACAGCAGCGAAAGTAAAACCATGGTGATCGTTACACAGTCCCAAAGCTGCCGCTTAGCCGTGATTTGAGGTCCGCTTCTCCCCATACCAATCCATTCAGTTAGAATGGAGTTCCTCGACTGCTTCTCATCGACGCTGCGGCTGTGGGGAAATCACACAAAAAATTTCGTCTTCTTCCCCAAGCGCTGTCATTCAAAAAGGGGCCCCAGTCTTCAGGGCGGCTCTACGAGGGAGGGGACTAGAGTGTAGTCTGGGCCCAGAGGTGATGGCTGAGCCAATGAAAGACTAATTATTCACTAACCACTTGATATTTACACGTAATGGCAATTACTGAAGGGACGAGAGAGTCCTCAACAACAGTATTGGGGCGGTTTGAAAACTTAATTGTCACGAAAACATTTTTTTCTTTGTGTCTCAATTTGCACAACTGTGTGTTACTATCTGGGCTAGTATAAAGTATACAACCTGTTTACTGCTGAGGTTAAACTGTAAGGTTGTGTTTAAAAGTCTAAGTGTAAAGGTCCAATTATGTAGAAGGGGCATACATTGACTATATAAGCCATAAGTATGTTGGTACACGTGTATAATTGCTTTGTAATATAAAACTAAATTATGAGTTTTGTCACCTTTGAACATAGACTATATATAAACAATTGCAAAAGCATCTTCAACTGTGAAGTTTCAAGATTTGTGATTTGACCAGTGCCATGACAGTTTTGCAACCAGAAGTGTTTCACTTACAGCCACACACTTATACGTGCCATGTTTTTTTTTTTTTTTTTTTGTTTTTCCTTCTCACTGGGAATATATTTTGCAAAACTGACACCATGTGCTACTGAAGAAGACCTAAAACCAGTGATTGGGACCATTAAATTCTCAGGAAAATGTTTACTGGTGTCATAAATCAAGTGAGTAAAAGTCGTGCCACTGCATTGACTCTGTATGTAAACTTGTTGCGTGACAAATTTGTGTTGTGTTCATTGTGAACACAGCACTACACAATTGACATTTTAAAATAACAACATTTTATGATTATTATTATCCATCTAAAGGAGGTCATTCTACTTTCCTGGCCCTATTAAAAATCTAGGGAAATGATCTAGGGATGGAGTTAAATGAAAATATCCAGGTTCATACACTCATCTATAACTTTATTAGTATATGCAAAAAAAAACTTCTCTGTATTTTGGAACTCTCAAACGGTATTATGAACAACAGGGATATCTGCAGAACTGAGGTATAATTAAAGAAAATGGAGTAGTGTGGCTGTAGCCTTTATCTGAAGAACTTGCACTACAAAGCACTGCAGGGACATCTGTCTTCTGTGACTTCCCCTCCTCCCCAGAACAAATGTTTATGTATTTTCAGCATTAAGCAGGATTTTCTCACCTGTTGTTTTCTCACCCCAGACTTAAAAATGGAGTTTGATTGACAACTGCGAGTGGAAACTAACAGGTTTACTTTATCTAGCGAATATGTTAAATATAGACTGTTTAATTACCCAGATTGTTGGTATTATCCTGAAGTAATGAGAGCGCAAACAGAGATAACCTTTAATGTGGGGCTCTCTTGATTAGAACAAATAGTATTTGAATGGATAGTTAAGGGTTTTTGAAGTGTGGTTGCATGAGATATTGACACATTGTCAACATTGACTTTGCTGAGCTGCTGTCTCTGGGAGACATGGCTCTGACTGAAACCATGGACATTGATTTTAGCCACTTAACAAAGGTCTTACGTAGTAAAATCTAAACCTGTGTATATGTCCTCTGCTTTATCCCAACACCTCATTTAGTAAATTGTGTCACACAGGTACATTTAAATGAAGGGTTTCAAATACCAAAGACACAAAATAACACATTTGAATTTACTGATAGAAAGAGCAGTTGATCAGCAACTCCTGTGTGTCATGATGTAAAAGGCTGGTGTTTTTTGAGTCTCATGGACTTTATCAGACAAATGTTTTATTAGGTAAGACTTTTGGTAAGAGGCTAAATGTTGTGTTTTCTTTGTGTCATTGATGGCAGCCATGTTTTCAGTGAGAGTGAGCGTCCGTGTCGCAGGCTGGTTCTCAGAGTCTGATGAACTAAAAAACCTGAACTATCTCTTTAAACTTGGGTCAGTAAATTCAGCTAAGTAATGTAAGTCTTTCCTGGTTTAGACGTCAAATGTTTACCAGTAAAAACTCAGAGAAAAATACTAGGACTGGATCATTTTCTCTCAGCGATTCTTGGTGTGCTATTGATTTTTCCATTACATTTTCAGTTAGCAACTTGTGTGTTACTCTTTTCCTTTTGTGGCCAACTTTCCGTCTCCTGCACTCCTTCCCCGACACTCTGTCTTTCATTTGCACAGCTGCTGTGAGGCCAGACCATCTGCAAGGCACATACATGGACTCACCACCTTTTCGCATGAGACACACTGTGCAGCTTTTTGAGCCATGCTAGTGAAGAATTTTAATGCACCAGCCAATTACTCAGTTAAATCTTTGCAAGAAGAAAAGCAACAGTGAATATTTGTGTGTAGTTTCTCAAATCAGATTTGAAAGTTAAGGCTTTGTCTTGGTGCAGCTGGAACATTTGGGTTGTATAGCTGTGGGTCTTCCTCTCCGCCTCCTTCCTGACTTTATGAGAGAGAAGTGAACCCAGGCAGTTATTGGATCACTGGTTTTTCTATACACATGCAGGCTCCTCTGGCCACACAATTGTGTGATTCAGGTGGCCTGTCAGTCTTGTGAAAGGTCTTCACAAGCCCATGTTGATGTGGGGCTGATATAATACATATATATATATATATATATATATAGTAGAGGGGGAAACGAAGACAGCTCAACCCAAGTGGAACGTTTGGATTGTTCTGTGCTGCCAGAAGGGCCTCTGTCACACTTGATCCACTGTGCCAAGTTTATCCCCCCAGAGGGCTCTACCTTACTCTGTTTGTTCAGCTAATTTTGGAGACTCGGTCAGTTGATGTGCTTTACGGCTCTACTTTATGGTCACATTTAAATCCCTGCCTGCAAACAGGTTACACTTCGTAGTACTTGTGACAACTTGCAGACAGGACAGTGGCACAGTGTTGAAGGGAGAGCGTCTGCTGCCGGTGTTGATAATGCTAAAGCAACATGCGTGTCTCACCTGTTCCAGTGTTTGTCTTCAGCAGAAACTGATGGCATTTCCTGAGAAAAGAAAAACAACAACAACACATTGTTTAATTCAGTTAATAGCAGCTGAAGAGGAGAAATGCTCAGTTTTAGCAGCAGGGGTAGAAATACACACATCTGTGTACTTAATGTGTTGTTATACAACAAAGAGACACAGTTTCAATCAATAAGCTGCTGTCTAGTAAATGACCTGTAGTTCCACACCGTGGTCCTGATGACCACTGAAGCAAACATTTAATTGATCCAGGTGGAGCGTAGAGATGAATTCAGCGCATGTAAGAAACTCCAAGACAGCCCGTCAAGCTTGATGGGTGGAGAAAGACTTCTTTCTTCCCACATTTCCTTATAAGCATATTGCATTGCATGACCCAGCAAATATGTATACACTACTAGCGCTAAAAAAAAAACAAAAAAACTGAGGCGATGGTGGACTACACGAGTCTATGTCAGGTATAAAAACAAGAAAGACATATTTCTTCTGCTGACAGTGGGTCACTTGTTTTGGTGCAATAAACCCCAAAAAAAAATCAGAACTGTTTTTTATCAATCTCAGAAAGAGAAGGGGAAGGATCTGTTGTTTTGTACAAATACTCAAAATATCTGGCAGAAACACAGAGAAGAGCTAAGGCACCAAATGTGGTGCTTAATCGTTAAAACTTCAAGCAGAAAATGTGGAGAGTGAAGCAAGAGAGAGTGAGAGAGAAAGAATGGCAGCGAGGGGGGAAGGGAGGAGGAAGGGGGAGAAAAAGAGGGGCTGAGGGATTGGGTTTCCTCTGACTGTGTGTCTGGGCAGCTCCACATGTTCCTCATTAAGGTCCTCACACTGTGGGACCAGCTCCATACGGGGATGCTTGTTTTTGTTATTAGGTCTAACGTACTGTGGTCTGGTAGAAGCCTGACAACAGGACCAGTTCAAGACCATCTCCTCGGCCCGCTGTCCTCACACCAAAGCAAAAAACAACTGCACAGACCTCATGTATCTACATCGCCACATAGTAAACATGCGGTATATTTGAAACCATCATACAAACATTCATATATTAAATATTCATGTTCAAATCTAATCGTATGTACATAAAACATGTGAATTTACGATACTTTTTCTAACCTGAAACTCAATGCCAACGCTGAACTATACTGTTAATAGAGTCTCTAAACCTCAGTGTTGGTAAAATAAGACAGAGAAAAAGAGTAAAGCTTCAGGAAACTGTTGATATTTCATGCTTCTGATTCTTGTTTAATTTCATGCTCATTTAGATTGGCCAACTGAGACATGTATCGTGTTTCTTCTAGGGGCTGATAACATCAGAAACTGGAATCAGAAGGCGCACGGGTCTTCCGTAGCCTCCGCTAGCACCACATGGTCGCAACATAAGAGACACACTTATTGAATTTTAAACAGGAACCAGAGCAAATTGGGTGTTTTTTTTTGAAGGCCCCTGTCTGAAATGAAGTGGCCTATAGCACAGCTGAGACAGAGAGAGAGAGAGAGAGAGAGAGAGATTCAGAAAGCGAGTGTGTCTGGTTCAGGCCTCTCGCTGTTAGAGGGGACCTGTTATCTCAGTGGAGATAAGGGAAACTGTGGTGTGAGTGTATACAGGGCAGCGCTGATACCATCTCTGCTCAAGGATCCCACTTACGGCACCCTGATTGATAACTGACAGCACACACAGTGGGAGAAGGAGGGGGGTTTAGAGTGTTTTTGTAGGTATCCCTCAGTAGGCGTCCATGCAGGCATCTGTTTGCTCTGTACCTATGACACTTTGTCTCTAAATAAACACAAATCACGGCACATGCATGACATCTGTGTAGGGAGTGCACAAGTCAGTGCCTCACACTTCCTGATATCTAAAGTTTTGAGCATGGCAACAAAGGAAACATTGATTTTTGTTCAGTTACGTGAACATAAGACTATTCTCGGACTCGCTTTGATATATTTGTCTCTGTTACTGAACCAAACCTCTCTCTTATTCCTCCCTCTTTTTTCAAAGGACAAATGTTGACACAGCGTCAGGCTCTGTGCTCATGAATAGACAGTCAACTGACAGGTAACCCTAGCTGTGGGGTCACGGGATCATCCCAGCCTGACGAGGGATGATGGGTAAAATAAATGGAGAGCAGCGCACAGAGGGACCTCTGATGTCCTCGGCCCAAAGGGAGAGAGTTCAGGGCCAGTTGACCTCTGACTTAAGCCCTGCATATGTGTTTGTGTGTTTGTGCATGTGAGTGTTTTTAGGGTTAAATCTCTCCCCACTGGTCGTGAATTCTCTAATGTTTTTTCTCTGCCTTTTTGTCTCTGGCCAAGTTATTTCAAACCAATAAATCAGGGAACAAAAACAGTCAAATGTACGGCTTCAGTGAGCAGCCTGTGAAGCTTATTCCAATGCATAACTTTGTTTGAACATGCCTCGTCTTTCTCTTTTCACGACAGCACTCCCTCGCTTTTAGTCATCAGCCACGGTGCATGATGGAAACAGGGAACAAATTGCTCTGTGATGGCCTCTGACAACTCTCTCTGCTCCAATGAAACGTGTGCAGAGGCATGTGAGAATTAACGCTTGATATTTTTCCCCTTTCAATTTGTGCCAAAAATACACGTTTGTTCCATTTAAAACATTTAAATGTTTCTTTCATGTACCAAACAGATTAGACCAGGCTTCTCACAAGAACACTAGTCGGTCATTTTGAAGTGAGATGTTTTGTTGTTGGATGCTCAATCTCCTTTGTGTCATGTGTACTATAGTGTCATACAATGAAAGCCTTATTCCAGCAATGTCAAAACTTCAATAATTAAATTTTTAATTATATATGTAGATTTAGATTTTAATTAAACAAAAAAAAAATACATTCATAAACAAGCTTTTAGACTCTCACATTTTTGGGGTTAGGGAAATAATGACCCTTAATCTCCATCCTAATTCTGGGCATTTTAAAAACTGTTTTAGATTTTTGCTCGACATTTGTTGTTTGTCCTTTGGCACCTGACAGCTTATGGTTTAATCTGCAGATGTGTTTGTAATAAAGTGTGTCATTTGGTTAGTCTGCAACAGTTGGTATTCTAACTGCTGTGGCCCACCCAGACAACAGCCTTGACCCAGGAATAGCAGGATAGACAATAACTCATGAGAGTATAAATTTAGCCATTCTGATTGACCAAATTTTTAGCCAGGAAGGCATTCAGGGAATGTTCCCTCCTGCTTGAGCTGGTTTAAGGCAGTGTAACATGAAGGAACATGGCAAGGATGAAGGATGAACGCTGCTACTAATCAAATTTGACTGACTCACTCTTTTAAAGTATACTCTGTGCACAAAAGTTTTAGGTGGGGAAATGTCTGCATGAAGTGCTGGGAAACTGATATGGCTTTTTTTTTTCTTATTTTCCGTGCATTTCAGCAGATGTTTCTCACATTCACGTTTAGTCTATAAAGTCCATCCTTGCATGGTGTATACGTATATATGTATATATGTATATATATATATATGTATGTATATATATATACATATATATATATATACAGTGTATATATATATATATACATATATATGTATGGATCACACAGACACAAACAATATAAACAATAAACTGTTAAAAACCAAAGGGTTGTTGAGTTACTATTGACACTCAGCTCCAAAGGTTATCTGAATGAATGCCCTTTGCATTCAGCATGCATAATCTGCGATTACACACATAACTATAACAGTTTTAAACATTATTTTTATCAGCATCGTCAGGTGTTTATGAATCTGAGGACGTCTTGAGTCATGCCAGAGAGAAGAAGGGGAAAAAAAAGGAAACTTACCTTGGATCAGTGTGCTTGTGGTATATGCTGTATTGTGAATGAAAGCACAGCGCTGACAAGAGTTTGAATTGGCCGATACCCTCGTCCTGTCTACAACTTCAGCTGGCCAACTAAGAACTTGGGCAGCTCCAGGGACAGATAGCCATTTGAATCAAGGCACATGACAACAGCTGTCTGTTTCAAGAATCGGCACTTTGATTAGCGCAGGATGGTAGTGAGCGATGTGGCCTAATTCGTACATATCTGGGTAGGGCACTTCTGAGAACAGAAAAAAAAGAGTGAAAGCATTGAATGGAAAAAAGACTAAAGCACAATGACATGCGTGCATAGCCAGAAACATGCACACCCACACTTACGTTACACTTATGCTACTTATATTCATGGGCTTGAAACCATGTGTCACACTTGGAAAGCGTCCCATATTCTCCAAAAGTCCATCAAACTCACAGACAGATGGATATGAGAGCAGCCGACGTTTGGCCCCAGTCTGAGCCGAACAAGTGGGCAACATGAATGGAACGTCTTTCTGTTATTGTGGTTGATCTTCACCTCCCACCACCCCAGCCCCACCCCTGCACCATCATCCCCGCATCAGCAGTTCTTTCTGTGTTTTGCCTTTAAATGTTTTGTTGTTCAAACACCCAAAACACTGCCATTTATGGTTGGTAACAATCACCAAAACACTATGCAGTCAGCTTCAACTCCATCCATCTCCTTCATGTGGCGTCACAGTTAAAGCATGATATGAGCAGAATTCACAAGCAAGAGGGATCATGCCCTGTAATGTGTGTTTGGTTATCATTTGGCTGCTGCAAACAGGCCAGAGAGATGTGAGTGTGATTAAGCTTCCCAGACTGGCTCAGCGCGCTCGCTCCGGGATATAAGCATGCGTTCCTGGTGATTTATAGACGTGGAGTAGTCAGCCACAAGGCCTCAGGCTGAGGGTGAGTGAGGGAGAGAGCAAAACAACAGTACTTAATTCAAGTCTGACAAATATTCTGCAGGAAATCCATACAGACTGCTCCATCAAATCTTTCAGACCCCCTGGTTCTTCCACAGCTGTAAATTGCAACTTGTAAACTCACAAATTCCACATTAACAAAGCTGAAAGAAGAAAAAAAACATTGTCTGCTCTAGTTTACTCTACACAGTAACACAGCGTAATGTTTCTGCCCTGCTCAGGCAGCATAGAAAATGCATCTTTGCAAGCTCCCTGGGAAATACTCCTTGGAACAGATGTGAATCCCCAATAAAAGTGATTCTTAATCCTGCATGCATTTCTCAAAGTTGTGAAATTGCAAAATACCTCATCGGCTGCATATGATTCATCCAGCATTGTTCTTTTCTCCCTCCCAGAGTTTGTTCTGTCCAATCTTTTTAGGCGGGCAGCTGTTCGCACTGACAGCTGCACTGGCCATCCATTGCAGCTGAGAGGCAATTAAAAAATCAAGCCAATGTTGTGTTTCAGTTGATCCATTGCTATTTCTACATATAATCCCCTCTCTCATGTCTCCCCTCTCTCTTACAGACACACCAGCTCTTTCTCAGGCAAACACACATGTTCGTGAACAAGATAGTGTGGAGATTCTTTTTTTTTCTCCTGAAGACAAAAGCCCCGGAATTGCAGTGACAGTGGCACCGACGGATCTCAGGCATTATCGATGCCAGAGCCGAGAGGAGCCATATAATCTCCAATACTTACTGGTCCACAGATTTTTTCCATATCTTCTTCAGTGGAGGTATGTGGACACACAAAGTCTGACTGGCGTCACAGTGGCATTCAGCTGGGGGTTAATTCGAGCTGAGGCCGTGCCTTGTGCCACAAGCACTGATGCATTCTCATGAGCCACTGCACACGTAAACACATACATTCACACAAGGGCTTGTGCGCCCAGTTGTACCTCTCTCTCGTCCAAAATTGCACACACATTCACACACACACAAAAGATCACACACACAGAGTGACCATGCCTCCAGTTGTTCTCTCCTCTCATGGCATGCAGCAGGTGTGAGGCTGGGTGGCAGTGGTGCTGGGTGATCTGCAGACTTAGGAACAGCTTGTCTATTGTTTCAAATGTGGTGTGCACTTTTTTGGATTTCATTTGGAAGATTTAATGGGATTAAACAATTGGCCATGCTCTTTGGCTGCCAACATTGCACAAATACACGCTCACGATATAATTTCATTTATGAATATATAAAACTTTCATCCCAATTGTTAATTGTTGTTTGTTTTTGACTCTAGTGAACAGAATAATCCCTCAACACATACCCAATCTTATAACCATCCATAATGCCAAGCTGGTTTGACTGTACTGAGGATGGAATGATGAGGAGACCCAACGAAAAAGTCAGAAATCAGACTGTGATACAGAACAGCAGAGTCCTATGTCAGAAAATTACAGATATATGTTATAAAGAAATATTATACTGTCAATTATCCAAGTTATTGTTGTGAAAACTAATCTGTGGCAAAAAAAAAGAGAAAAAATCTCCTGTATTGGATGACAATAGCTTTCTAATACTTACAAACCTTTTTCTCTTCTTGGCAACTCCAAATGCTGAGCAAGCAATTATTTTCCTACTCTCCAGACAAGTAAACACTCCTCATGCTGCCAACTCACGTAGCTGCAACTCATTCTAGGCTCTGGAAGCAAAATGACATCAGATATTTTCCCCCACAACCTTTAGCAAAATGTGGCAAGATTATTATCCTTTTATGGTTCAAAATGTCTTTCGTTCCGCAGCAGAACTATCGAATGCTTGTAGAATGTAAAAATCCAAATTTCCCTTTTAAATATCTGCAGCTTAGATGATTGATGTTGCTATACATTGCATTCCAATTAGTGATATGTGGAAGATATAAATTACGGCAATTAACTTTCTGCCTTATTTTCTATTGATGGGGACTTGTTTTCACCATTCATGGGTGCATTATTCTAAACAGATGCCATCACTCTGTCACTGCAGTGCATACTTGAACAGAGCTAAGGAGATGATCCTCATGATTTATTTTAAATGGTTGGTGCACAGACAGACCATTATGTACACTGAATGGCAGGCTTTACCCAGCTGTGGACACACACACACACACACACACACACACACTGAATATTTTCAAAAAATGCCCGTCCAATATTCTGGGAAGACAGGAAGTATGGATCATATGGGATGCTGATTTCTGACTTCCTCTGGAGTCTTGTCTAATGATTGCTGGGATAAAGGGGCCATCATCTTTCCAGCACCCAAACTCCCCGAACTCCTCCAACTCCCCAGCCCCCCAAGTACTTCCTGTCCGCCACATGTGTGCTGCAGCATCCAGATGTCCATGTACTTTATTCTCCTCTCCGTGGTGGTGGAGTGGGAAAGCTGTCAGTCACAGTGTTGCAGGCACAGGACAGTTTCTCCTGATGTTATTTTGCATATTTAGAAATTCATGGATGGACATGTGGGCCGTCTTTACTGCGAGATGACACTATGTCTGTGATGCTGTTTCATATCCAACACTGCTTTTCTCTTGCCTCCTCATCCCTCTCCTTCTTCCTCTACACTATACACTCCTCTTCCTTCGTTCTTACCCCGCTCTTCATTCTTCTCATCCCCCACCTCCTCCTCTTCCTCCTGCTCCAGACAGGAGCATTACAGAGTAATAACAGTCGGCTAGCAGTGCTTTCGTAATTGCCTGGGCTCATGTGCTGTGGAAACCCAGGGCAGGGGCCAGCGGCATCAAAGCCTGACTGATCATTCCTCGGCCTCCCTCCTCTGAAGGAGGGGGGGGTCAGAGGAGAAGAAGGAGGGGGAAGAAACACAAATACAGATGGACAAACAAACCAGGGGAAGTCAAAACTGAAGCAGATGTGGTGATAGCAGTAGATGAACAGATAGATGTATGGACGGGAACTGAAGAACCTCAGCACAGTGTAGAGACTTCTCCTCCTTCTCCTCTGCTCCAACACCTGTTAATATTTAACCAAAAGTGGGGGCAGCAGCAGCAGTAGAGGGAATATAAGAAAAATATCAAGTAAAACACACAAAAAAAGTGATGTTGAGGTGACATCATGGATTATTAAGGTGGGGGAGGGTCTAATAAGGGCTTGGCTTGGCCTGGTCGGTAAAAAGGGCAGGAAACTGAGGCAAAAGCAATTTGAGAAGCTGAGGCCTCAGTCTGCAGCTGTGCACTCTCTCTCCCAGCAACACAGCTGCAGGATTGACAATACTTCAAGTATTTACCCATGACCTCTCCTCTAATTCACAATCCTATGCATGTTTTTTGACACGTACAGTAAGTTACAAAAGAATATTTGTGTATATACGGAAATCTAACGTATATGCAGAGGTGGAATTGAAATGTCCTTGAGCTGAGCGGCGTCTTTTAGCTGCACGGTGCGAAAAAATATGTCAAATATTGCCTAGAGTTGTTTGAAAAGCTACGCTTGGCATCTTTTTTTCCACTGCAGTTTGAGTCAGTGGAGCGACTTAGTCTTTTATTCATGTCATGTGTTTCTCCTTGGAGACATTATAACATTAGCAGCGCTAACATGGAAAACATGCAATCGCCCCAACACATGTTCTCCAGAACACAGAGATTAGCGAAGACTACAATAACAGTGAGGTGAAGATTTATAAGATGCTGTTGGACGATGCCGCTGCACCACACACTGTGATCAGTCACATACCAATTAGGGAGAGATCTCTGGATTGTGATGCTTCACCTTTGATCTACTAATGTGAGTTATGGAGGATGCATGTGTGCTGCATCATGCCAAACACAGAGAATATATCTCTCTGCAGACTTTTTATTGTCACTGTTTTAAGTTGCCAGATTGTGAGCAGCTTTCCCCTTTGAAACTATGCATTCGTCTTTGCACACACCTCAATTACATCCCACTGATAGCCTTAAAACTGAAGAGGAGCTCAGGAATGCTCTGACGAGACAACTGCCAAGCATCACGACACAACACCTACAGCACCCAATGGGGGGGGGTGTTGGAATGGGATGATCATCAGTATGTTTGCGGAACAAACGAGGAGAGAGGACAAGAAGGAGGAGGGAATAATATGTGGCACCACTCTGAGAGCTGAGCCCTCCACCACGGCGCTTTTGTTGCCAGATCACAACCAGATGTGCCAAGTGTGTCCAAACAGGAATGACTGTGCGAAGGCAATTTTCAGCAATTTGTCAGATTTTAGAGGCCCACACCCCCTCCACTTCACCACCCGCCACCCCCATCCCCATGCCTCCTGAAAAACAAACGCTAGAAGAGCACAGCAATAATCCCTCGAATGCTTACTCGGATCTTTCCCTGCAGCAAAGTCATGCGATGAGAGATATACGTCTGATCGCAGAGGGGCAAGACGAGGCCTGCAGTTCTGACAAATAAGCACCCACCTAACTTTCATGTATCAGCATTACTGATCCATATATGCAGCACTTTTATTTACTCTATGCTTGTGGAGCCAAAATCCCTGACAACATTCACACGCCCTAAATCCATCATCCCAACTCACTGCGGACAATGCAGCGAGAACAAAGGGAGACAAAAATTGCTAATCCCTCTCTAGACACCTAATAAATTACAGCTTCACTCATAGGATTATGCAGCCAGTATAGCCTCATGCTGTGGTACTAGCTGGATTTCCAGAATGTGCCAATCAATGCTTTAAGGAAGAACTCCATTGATTTCCCACTGTCTGTTTACAGGTTTTGGGGTTTTATGGGAAAATATGAAAAGAATAAACGTCTACCACAAAGAAGTGATCTGAGATCTAAGACCTGTTATTAGACAGATGAAGAGGGTAAGGTTTTAACAGATATTATTATTCACAGCTAACAGTTGTGTTGTGGCTGATAGCATCCCATTAGGAATAACATAATTTTTAATGGTCTTTGTTTTTGAGGGAAAATCTGGCCCTTCCGACAGTCATGGGTGCCTTCCAATTTTAGGCTGATGTGAGCAGTCTGAGGGGTTCAATCTTAAGTATTAAACATGTTTGATATTTGTGACTGAACAGTGATTGGGGTATGAGCAGAACCCCATAATAACGCATTTTTTAGCGCAAAACATCGCACACAACAGCTATTAACCGACAATAGCTGTTTTTCTCAGGATTCGAAAATTGGAAATCGGTTACAAAGTTTGTTGTGTCTGTGATCTCCCACCTTTTTAAATTCAAGATTTGAAAATTCTCTAGTGTGAGACATGCAGGGCTGGAGTTTTCAAACTACAATGAAGCCAGCTGTCAGTTTTTTGGAGGCTCATATTGTCAATGTAGCCTGACACTGTCCATTTTAAGTTAGTGTCATTTTAAATTATTAGCTCTTGAACAACACGTCCACTTATTCTACACTGAGGGAAAGAAAGTAGTGTTTGTGGACTCTACTCTATCCAGGCCTATTTTATGAGAAATTGAAGGCAGTGTCTGATCTTTCTGGCAGCATGAAATGTGTCAGCTCAAGGGATTGAAAAATGGAAGGTTAGAGGTGAGTGGCGGGGAGAGATGTACAAAGATGCAGCTCATTTCCTCCACACTTCCTCCATGTACAACACGGTCCCTGCCTCTCACCTGCACAGAGGACATTATTAACCCAGTGATCAGCCTCCTCAGGTCTGCTGCTCGACCGTTTCTCTCTCCATCAGGGCAAATCTGAAGACACCACTGTGGTGTCCTCGCATGTCATGGCAGGTAAAGCAAATAATCTACTGATGAAAGTCACAACTGTGTTTTTGGCTCAGGGTCATAGCAAACCAGAAGCATCAGGCTGCAATGATTCTGTTTAGTGCATCGAGAAAGCACATGACACTCTTGAACGCTAATAAGCAAACACGTGGAGGTGGACGGAAGCTCCTACAGCTACACCTCTTGTCGAGTCAAATGTGGAACCAGTTGTTTTGTTGTGAAGCTAAATTGGCCAAAAATGACGGGAAATCCCTCCCACCTAATCGTATCTCTGTCTCTCTTTCCACGAGTTGAGTCACACGTTAGGAAGGCAACACGTTTGAATCCTGAGGGCCAATGAAAGGGACAATTGTGGGAGGGTTTGCATAACGTTGCTGTCAGTCATGTGTCTTGTTACTCCACGCGAGAGCTCAAATTCACCACAAATGGCTGTTTTAATTTGTTGCCTCATTGCTCTGGAATCCGGGATAAAATGCCGCCGCTGTTCATCTTGCTCACAAAATGTGTACGGCCTTGCCTGGAAAGTCAGCGAGTGTTTACCATATTTATCATTAGAGTTTGTTGTTCTAGAGACAATTCTGCACATGTTTCAGGGAACAAGGAACGTTGAACGTCACCTCGCCACATTTCTGCATAATTGCATGTGCAACATAAATGGAACACTTACTCCATGTAATTAAATCAGTACATGAATATATTGTTATGGTGTTACAATAATGGAAACGGCTGTTAAGTTACGGTTTTGACTGCTTGGTGTGTGTGTGTGTCTAGTATTACAGCTGGAAGATGGACAGCAGCATTGGATTTTCCTTACAGGAATCTGTGTGGGTGTGAGAATGGGTGCACATGAGCAACCTGCACTTGTTTTTAAAAAAGATAGATGTCTTTTCTGTGTGTGTGTGTGTGGTGCTCGCATATGTTTGCATGTTGTGTCATGAAGGAATAATTCTCTTCTCTCTTTCGTTTTTTTGATGGACAGGCGCACTGTGTGCTGGCATGTGTGGTGTGCAGGCCAGACACTGGCACAATATTTAAAATAATAGCCTGGAGTCAGAGTGTTTGTGTACAGTACGCATCAGTTGACTTAACTGTGGAAATATCCCTCTCTCTCTCTCTCACTCTCCCCCTCTCTCTCTCTATGTCTGTGTGTCCATAGAAGAGAAATTCTGCATCTTATAGTGTCAGCTATGTATGTGAGCATGCTGTGACAAGCATTTAAATGTGCTTCTATCTATGAGTCCTGATTTGACACCATGATGTGTGTGTGTGTATACACGTGTCTTTACTCTTTTCTTTAGTACCTTGTCTGGTACAAAAACTGACCTTGTCAGAACCAGGTCCGAAGCCCAGTCCTAATGAGGTAGAACCTAATTTCATGAGCCTCTGGTTAAGGTTAAAGGTAACGTGTGACTTGTGGTTAGGTTAAAGTCAGGATTAGGTGTTCACTGGTTACGGTTAAGGTCGAGGGCGAATGCTTGGAACTCACTGAAGTGTCCTAACAAGAATAGCTCCTCAAGCCTGTGTGTGTGTGTCAGTATATGATGTTCAGAGAATGTGCATTAGAGCAGGCGTTGTGTGTTTGTATATACACACACGCAGCAGCTGCTGGATGCCACCTGTGGCCGATCCCTCCCTCAGGACTATTGTGGCTCCAAATAGTCCCTGTGGGCTCACAAGGACTCAGCCTGAGGATATCAGAGATGGATCCTTTTGTTCTTTGTCTACCCTCTTCAACTATTGCATTATTATTTTTGCAAGAGCTATTCCCTACTATTTACTTACTTTCGACTATCTCTCCATTTTTTTCCAGTCTTGTAGGATTTTTTCCATCTCATTTTAGCGTGACTGGCTGACAGATGTCAGTCATCTCCATCGTTTACCTCCACCCGCCCCGCTACGGCTCCAGGCCCCACAGCACAGGAACAGGAACTTGGCAATAATCCCTCTGTGAAAAACAAAATGGACACCCACATTTGGGGGTGGTGGAAGAACTAAAATGTTTAAAAAGTCACTGTTTTCTTGCACAACATGTCTGAATAATAAACAGAGTCACCATAAACCATTCTATCAGCACTCCAAAAGCTGTTTATAATCAGTTTGTTCACTGTTTTAATTCACTCTCCTCTCATTGGCTTGTATTTAAGTCTTAATGTGTAACGTTAATGTGTCTAACGAAGCAATTTGTGCCTCACGAGTGCGTTTTTTGGCTAAATTTTTATTCATTATTCTCCTGACTTAATTTCCGACCAAACAGCAGATAGGTACAGACCATAATGTTTAGAAGAGATTACTAATAACCTGTAATTGCTTTCATTTTAGGGAGGAGGAGCGGAGAGGAGAGAAATTACTTTAATCCTGAAAGACAAACATGTATTTTTTTTTCCCCCTAAAAGAACAATGTGGTTTGTGTGATATCTTTGTTTTCTCTTCATTTGGTAAACAGATAAGAATAAGAATAATGATAAGCGATTGTTAAACACGTAAAATCGCTCTTGTTGAGTTAGTCAGTTATTAGTGACGTAATAAATCATTGATCTCGTATTTTGAGAATTACATACACTAAAATGTCTGCATTACTCCTTTAATGTGTCTTACTCACCAGTATTATAACACATGATACATTTCCATTTTACATCCATTGTCATTTTTCCAGAGCTGAAATTGCAGACAGGTTGGAGAACGTATGTGTTAGTCATTTGGAAACTTAGTTTGGGGGGGTTACCAGTGTCATATCCCACAATGCAACGCTGAATTCCTTTAACATGTGGTGAGTCAGGAAAGGGGTGGTTGACCTATGCCTTCCCATGAGCCCCCTGGGAAAAGCTTTGCTCCGTTGCTCAGAAAATCTAGGATCACTGCACAAACTGCTGTGCTGGTTGTGACTGGAATTCTAATCACTTTATTCTCCTTATTTCCTCTTGTTGTTTCTTTTCCCTTTTTCCCCTTCTTTCACCACTGTACCTTGTTCTTATTTATGCCTCCTTTTTTTTCCACCGTGTGTCTGTTTTAGTCCTCTTAGAATTCAGTTTAACATCAGCTCTGCACATGCAAGCCATTATCATAGGTAGAGGAGGGAGAAAGTAGAGGGAGATGAAGGTGAAACGTGTTGCTTGACTTCATCCTGTTTCCTGTAAAACATTTGATCATTCTGTGGCTTCCCAGCATTGGATTATTCTCAATGTGTGCATTTTCCAATCAGAAACAATGAATAATGTCAGGATTGGATGTAGTTTTAATTATGCAACCTATCTTCATCTGAAAGTCACAGTGGCGGCATCATCCTGATAGATACACAAAGCAGCTATACTTGACAATACTACACTTTATAAAAGACTATATACTTCATCAGACAGCCTCACAAACTCATAACACTGTGAGTTACGACACTACAGGTGCATTAATC
This sequence comes from Solea senegalensis, assembly GCF_019176455.1. Taxonomy (NCBI): domain Eukaryota; kingdom Metazoa; phylum Chordata; class Actinopteri; order Pleuronectiformes; family Soleidae; genus Solea; species Solea senegalensis. The sequence continues at coordinate 4,570,213 of NC_058034.1, read as the reverse complement.
AAAGCCAGTGGATCTCTAATTAGTGCAACAGCTTTTATCAAGGGACCTTGGTAACGGATCCAAAGGTCTCTTAGATGTCACTGAGGCCTTGAGGCATAAGGAGGCTGGGACAGGGGGGTTTTGGGTCAGGGTCATGAGAGGCATGTGTCCCGATGGCTTCGTTGTGCCTGTGAAAGGGGCTGTTTTCTGGCGATGAGGAGTGACTGTGCTCTGTGGTGGGGAAATGTTGGAGGGGAAGCAACTAGTGGGGAGCAGGGATGGTAGAATGGGACGAAGACAGCTGCGCAGGGGTGAATAGGAGGTCTCTTTGTGTTCTGCCAACAAAAATCTGTGACCAATTATCTGTGTCTGTCTCTCAAGGGGGAATTCTTGGACATGGGTGTATAGAGAGGATGCATGTGGGGCAGCTATAGGACAGAGAGAGAAAGAGCTGGGACGCACTGTGCTGCCGCCGAGCAGGGAGCTGCATTTGTTAGTGTCAGATCCAGTCTTTTTCTTTGGAATTCCAGTGAACATATAGCAACAATACCTGTATAATAGCTTGCCCTTAAAAAACAAAAACATAATACTTGAGAAAATTAAATTCAGCAAAACCGGCCAAAGGTTGACCTGTTAAGAATGTTATTTAGCATCTCTTTAGAGTCTATTTTAAGCACAGGAAAATAACAATTTGTCCCACAATTGCTGAATTACGCCTGCCTGTGCCTCACCCCCACTTACACCAGTGAGCTTCCTATTTGTGTGGTTAGATTTCCAGCTATGTGAAAAGTGTGTCCTACAGAGAGTCGGGGAAAGTGGTTGAGAGAAGGGAAGTTGGGCCCATGGATGGCTTGTAAGCCATGTGTTAGACATTAAAGAGCTAATTACAGTTTTAAAAGCCCCGTGTTTACCGCTGAGAAAAGCCTTGTTAGGTATATTTTACTGTCTCCCCTGAAATTATTCATCCTTGACAAGCTTAATTGACATTATCAATATAATTACAAATGTGGTTGCTTCTTAATCAGGCGGCCGTTTTTTAAGTGTCTGCAGCGGATGCTGAAATGGTCCTCCCTGACCATTCATCAGAGCAGGAAAACAGAGTCGCTGTCTTCTTGTAATGGCACATGTGAAAGGAAAACTAACAGTAAGTTTATATGGGTGTCTATATTGTTGACATTCATCATTTATTGTTGACAGTTGAGAGGAATGGGCACAGGTAGTAAATATGAAGTGTTTCTCTTGCTGATGCCTGTGGATTTAAGTCTGAAACAGTGCTGCACTGTGTTTGTAAGAAGAGGATAAAGGCTCTGGTGTTTTATCCGTAGGTATAGAAAGGGTATAGAATAACTCTGCTGCTGCTGACCCCGTGACCAGCCCCCCCCGAACCCACATGGTTGCCAATAGCGATGACTCCGGTTGATCTTCACCTGTCAAAGCAAAGCTCTGACTAAATAGTTGCAGCTTGAGGAGGGGGAAGGAAAACAAGAGGGAAAGAACAAACAAGTGGCTTTGTGTGTGTGTGCTTTATTTTCTCACTGGAAGAAGTTTTTATAAAGTATTAAACTTTGCTCATTCTTACAAAGAGCTGTGAACACATGCATCTTCTCCTAAAGTTGTAAACACAATTTCAAATTTATATTCCTCAGTGTTTGTGAGTTGTGATTGATTAGCTGACATCCACAGTTTCCATGGTGGTGGGCAAGTATGATTTATTCCTACAACAAACCTTCACTGAGCTTCGACGCAACAGCGGCGCAACTGTTTACAGTGCAGCCAAACAAACAGTTTGTTGGTGAGCAATAATTGGAGCACAAGTTTTCCAAACAACAGCTGAGCACAGTGTAGATACGACCCTGGTTGTGGACTGGGAGAGCTGTGTGAACTAACACCTCACCGTGTCATAGTCTGCTGTCCATCCTGACAAAAACACATTGTCTGGATTTTTATCCTTTTTGATTAAAGAACATAAACTGTGAATGGTTGTTTGTCTCTATATGTGGGCCTGCGATGCACTGGTGACCTGTCCAGTGTGTACCCAGCTGTTCCCTGGCACCAGCAGCCCTGCAACCCTCCTGTGGAGGATGAAGCTGTATAGATGATGAATGAATGAAAATGACCTGTGTTGGTTCATCAAAAGATGGTACTTCGTCTTTATAAAGTGTCAACATCAGTGTTTGGTTTGCATTTGCAGAAACACTCAACAACTCTAACAGAAATGAAATAAAGCAAGAGTAGAATCTGAGGCTGATAAATAATTGGATCTTGGTTTAAAATGTTTGGTTCAAGCTGAAGAAATACATTCTTGCACTTACAGAGGTCATACCTTGTTGTAAATACAGTACAATTAATGGCTATTGCTCATAAAATGCCAGCCACATTAAGAATCAAACATTGAGTTTAACTTCATTAAAAGCCTTAATTGATTATTACTTTAAAATGTCTGATTTTTTTTTCGTCACAAGAATTAACTCAAAAGTCTTGACAAACACCCTCTCTGCCTGCAGCCATTTGAAAAAAAAAATAAGAGAAAATGCAACAAGTCCCAATCAATCAATCATCAGGCAGCAGGAGGCTGGCATTGTTTTGCATTTCTTAAGTTTGTTTCTTCCTGAGGTTTTTCTTCCCTTGATAGGAGGTGCCGCGAGCATGCCAACAGTTGAAAGAAGAGCCACATTCTTTCAGTACCTTTCCTCACCTTGAACTCTTTTTCAAACAGACATAACCAACCGCATACAGGGTGAGAGATTCACTTACTGCCAAATGCATTGGCTTAAAGTAAAGTAAAGTAAAGTAAAGTAAAGTAAAGTAAAGTACATTCTCCTTCGTTCCAAATGCTCTGGAAATAAACAAGTCAGATAAAGAAGAAAGCAAGAAAATGGAGCTCGCTCAGTAACAATGTTACAGTCGTTACTATTTTATATCGTTAACTTCAGTCCTTCATTCAAAAATCTGTAAAAGTAAGGTTCAGCAAAACATTCATAGCTGACGGCGGTGCTAACAGCAAGAAGATGAAATAACATGAAAGCGTTGCACTGGAAATTGCACTGAAATTAGCACCACTTTCAGAAATGAAGCTGACAAAGAAGAAACGTGTTCCCACTCATGCAGATTGAAACAGAAGCTGATAAAAGCCCGTGTGCATTGCAGAGTCATTTGTCCCGGGGCTGAATGCTGACTGAACACATGTCTCACTTATTAAAAAAAAAGCATTTAAACCAGGATTAAACAGGTTTTCTGACCAATGAGAAGCAGTGACATGCCAGAATTACAATGTGGGCTATTTTATTGGCTTTTTTGTTTAACAGTTACTCATTTCATGTGGTTTCTGTCCGAGTGAAAGTACAACGAAAAGTCTTCCGTCTTTATTGAGGTAGCAAACTTGATTGAAGCCGTTTGACTTAAGGAGAGAAGCCTCCTGATTAAACAAAAATGGGGAAAGGTAGTCTTCAGTTCTGCTTGACTAACATCTGACCCCCTCCCCCTCTTACTCTCTGAGAAAGAAGGGAGTCACACATTCCAGCAAGTGTATCCCCCTCCTCTGCGATCTCTTTAGAATTAAAAGACAAATTTGGCCGTTGATCCATTCCCCTGAAATTCTATTTGTCTTGTATCAGGGTTAAGAAAATAACCTCATGTCTTTACCTAAGCATGGGTCCGGGTTAGCAGAGGGTGGGGGCGGAGGCTATGCATTCAACCATGGGTCATTGTTACAGTAGAAAGTTGCATGGGGGTGATCACAATGGGGCTGTGGGGCAAACAGAGTGTCTTCTTCTCCTCTCTGGCTTTGCTCACAGTAAGAGATCTGCAGGATACCTTTTTTGTCAAAGCTGTGGGGGATGAATGTGGAAATTGAGGCTACCTGTTGCATGAAACAGCTCAGGCATTATGCATGCTGCTGGCCTGCCACCCTCAGGGGAGGGAGAGTGCAGGCTGCTGATGGAGACTTGGCTGTGGAGCCAAAAGCACATCTGGTACTTGTTGTGAGGACTTACTTTTTTTTGTCTTAAAAGTGCAGATGGTTGTGAAAAAAAAAAATCCCCTTTCAATTCCACAAAAAAATAAAACCAAAAAATAGAACCGTAGGGGGATTTTGACCTTCCCTTCAGGGTTTTATTCTTGCTTGTTCAGATCCTAAGCTGTTCCTGGACACCGAGAACCTGTATGGATGTGAGGATAGATACATCTGTAGGGCTACTTAAGTCTGTGGAATAAAAATGTGTGGGAGTAACAGAACCACACTCAGCCAATTGTTCTCTAAAAAGGTTATGTAATGAGCCCCAAACAGGTGATGTATGTGTGGGCAGGGGAACCAGGCTGTGGCCTGACTCCTGTTGACTTTGGCCTGGTTCTTCTGCAGGACCGACATGAGCCTGTGTGCAGGCCTCTCACCTCTTCTTCACCGTTCCATTCTTTATGTTTCAGCCCACTCCCTTGCTCTCTCGCATGTATGGCATGCTTGAAGCAAACAACACCGAAAGCATATTCTAAACTAGTAGAAAAAAGAGTACAATTAAGGTTTGTGAAAGGACTGTGACAAGAAGCAGAGCACATAGGCGAGAACAAACAACCCAACTCGCTTGCCTCTGCACAAGACTACGGCACATGGAGCTTTTCTGGCAGCGCCCAGTGTCTGTTGACTCACTGAGTTGCACCTTGCCAGCTATTCATACTTTCCTCCTACTCTCATTTTATTCCTCTAGCAAATCAGTTAGTCAGCTTACCAGGCCATCGGCCAGCCAGCGGCCAGAAACACAGATAGGAAAATCTATCTGATAAGCAATCTGCTCTTTACTTTCTTTGGGCTTTGTTTGCTTTGATTGTGCACAAAGATGAGGCGAAAGGAAATATGAAACCTTTATCTGTTCAGATAAGTGTGTTTGAGTCACAGTATGACTAGTTATACTGTGTATATATAAGAGTAATGTCTTCAAACATCTCTGCAGCTGTTTTATTGTTATTACACTTACAAAAGTACATGATTTATTCTGACCTGGGTTTCATAGTTACAGTATTATCATCTATAGCCAACTATTCATCCATTGAGGCTTTAGTGCATCAATTTATCCTAAAACCTTATAGAAAAACTTAAATCTCAAGACAAATATAACACAGTGAAAGTGATTTTTCTCTCGTTGCCTGTTGTTGTGTGTTTATTTCTTTGTTTTGCATTGGGCTTTGAGACATTGCAAATGGAGATATTCTGGCAAAAAAAAAGATAATTTTGACATTTATTGAACAATAAAAATATGCATCTCGATCATATCTATCTATATATCCAACTATCCATTCATTCCAGTCAGCACCTGAAGAAGAGTCATGGGAAATTGTTTTCAGGACTTCTTTCCAGCCTAATGAATATGTTTTCAATAACACATGCATTAAATGTTTAGATGTGATTAATTTGTCACTTAAATAAAACATTTGAGAGGTGATAATCTATACCGCTTTGCCTTTGAGGGTTGGGGACGAGATGGAGCCAAACGTCTTTTATGTCACTTATGATAAAGTCTTCACCTTCAGAGAAACCTTGGCAAAAAGGCAGCATAACGACCATTATCGCACAGAAATAAAACACAGTCAGTATATGATAAAACATAATTAAAGATGGTGTTTGATTTGAATTCCCAAAAATTTTTCCTCAACAAAATAAAACTGTGGTCTTTGGTTATGACCTAACACTGAGTCCATGTCTGTGCACACAACTCATGGAAAACCTGACCATGATGATGATGCTGATGATGATGATGATGAAGATTGTAGAGAAGTTGATGAAAAGTTTGCTATTCCTTTCCCCCTGAAGAAAGGTGGAAGAGCAGAGATCTCCCCCCACTGTCCCAGTCCCAGACTGATGCCCCTGTCTGGAATGCAATCTGCTTGCCATCTGCAGGCTCCATGGCTCTGTTTGATATTCAAACAAACACCTGTCAAAAGTCCATGTCTCATAACACATAGCTCTTGGAAATTGGCAAAAATCTCAACGTCTTCCTTTCACCAAAAGCAAAAGGGGAAGAAGAGCAAATGTGGGTTTTTATTCCAACCATCTGTGCGTGTGTTAAATATAGATTTTTATGGAGGGCTCGACGGACGAGTTCTACTTTCCACTCAAAATGTCAAAGAATAATAGGCCATTCAAGGTGCAACATTCGGCGAGGTGTTTGCACAATAAATTATTTCAAATTCAATTTTTTTCCCCCTCCTAACATCAGCTGGCACTGCTGATTGAACAGTGGGTGTGTGGTTGTAATGCCAAGAGCTTTAGAGGATGTTCTCAGATGGAGGAATAGTCATGGAGCCTTTGTATAAAGTCTATCCATGTCCCCCATTTATCCTCCTCCTACACCCTGCTGTTTTCCACATCTCTCTCTCTCTCACAGTGAGATGAAGGGTCTGCTGTAGGATGACAGGGTGCTGCTTGGCAGGCGTCCAGGCCCCACATCTGTCTGACTGCTGTTCCTCTCTTTCTTTTCCCCCCAACACTATTGGTTCAGTTGTCAGCCCATTTCAGGGTCTGTCTCAAGGTCTGCAGATGTGTTTCTCAGAGCAGCAATGATGGACTTCTCTCAGAGATCTCGAGTGTGAGTGACTAATGGCGCAGAGACATCTCTGAGGGCATTGAGGAATGGATTTATCCAGTGTCATTTATCACTCCGCCTGTCAGTGCTAATATTAGTGGCTGATAGAAAGCACACATTCACCTTTGAGTGCAACCGACTCAGTTCCTTCACAAAACGCGGGGTTAAAGCCTGCAATGAATCATGGCATAAAGTATTTATAGAACATTTGAAAGAGATATTTAAATATCAAACGCACATTCAGATAGCAGGAACAGATTAAAGCACACAGAACACATGTTCCTGCTAAATTCTGAAGTTTAGGTTGATGATAAAGAACATTTATTCTGGTCAGAAAACATAAACACATGTAGAGTAAATGAACAAGTTCAAGTTCAACTGATTCTCACATTTCAGTGACTGTCAGTGTTGTTACTCAGAGAGTGTGTTACTTATTATATATTACTTCTTTAAAATGTCATAATATTATTTTCCTTATAAGTTTCCCCACACATCCACACGACAAAAAACTAATTGCCATCTAGTAATGCAGTAACTCTGTGTTACTTTGCATAATTGTAATATTATTACTGTTTGTTATATTGTTGTCCCTTACACTACTGAGTAACACATTACTGCCCAAAACTGTTGACTGTCACTCACACAGACCTTTGTCATCTTTGGCTTTTAGATTTTTATTTATCCCTTGACTAACCTTGAATTAGTCACTTTAAGTTCAAATTCATCATAAAAAAACTTAAAAAACATTAACAAATACTTTTCTAAGCTGAAGAAAATGGCTGTGAAACAATGAACAGGCACTGCATGATTTTGTCAGACTGCTATGTTTTTGACTTGTCCTGGTTCTTGTCTCTGCAGGTATGTGGGCGGAGTTAATTAACTTAACGGGGAGCACCTGGCCACTCTCCCTGTTTTGCTTTAAAGCTGGCAGTCACACTCCTCACACTCTCTCTGATCATCAGCCTCTCAGCACTTAATCCTCTGTTAGCGCAGACATTTTGTTGGTTGTGTTCCTTGTTGTTTTTTTTGGTGTTACTTTGATATCGTTTGTTAAAGTCTGGGTTGTGACAATCATTTAAATGTTCAGTAAAAATGTAAGAATTGTGGCGAATGATAGGCGCTAAAACAGAAGGCCGTTTCTTTTGTAAGAGGAGTAAGACTGATTAAAAGACTGATAAGAAGAATAAAACGCTGAGTTGTTAACAAAGGCTATAGCTCCCCTTGTACCAGAATACTAGCACTGCACTAAATGGCAATATGAGGCATTTTCAAACACCATTATGAGTCATTTTACCATCCATGAACTTTAAATTATTCAATTCTTTGACCTGAGAACAAACTCCTCCACGTTTGTCTTTTCTTTGTACCACTCCTTCCATTTCTGGGTCAAAACCCACGGGGTGGGAACTGTGACGCATTTGCAGAGCATGTATGCATTCAATAGGATTTTGATTCTGAACCAAAGTGTCTGGGTGTGGTCGCCCGACTTAGAGAAATGCTAGTAAGTTAAATTTCAATCTGACAAATGTGTTTACATGAACTTTAAAAGTCTGCATTTAGTTGGACTGACACGACAATTCTGTTTTTTTCCCCCTGATGTCATGAAAACATATTAAATGAAGCAGAAATAAGCACAGCTGAGTGAATCACGACAACACAAGCTCTGAGTTTTATGTGATATGTTCTAACTGAGGAGGAGGGTGAGGGTCGGGGGTGTGCACTGGGAGAGGGAGAGAAAGGTAAAAAAGGAACTGACAATTAGGGACAACTAATCACTGAATGTGTAGCCAAGCGCATCCCCCCACGCTGGTGCCAGTGCGTGCACTGTGCTTGAACCTGCGCTGAATGCCAACGGCAGACAATTATAAACCCGAAGGGCAGGCCTCCTCTGTGCAGAGGGAGGGATGGAGCCTCAGCCAAGCCTGAACTCCTGACCTTCTTCACACACCAAGCGTCTGTTGTGGACTCTGGGAGGTGCAAGATGGGTCACAGCAAGCCGTGAGGCAACTGGGAGAGAACGCAAGAGGGCAGAGGGAGGGGGGGAGATGTGGTGGAGAAGTGAAGCAGGGGGTGCGATAGAAGGAAGGGGGGAGGGGGATGAGGGACAATAAGGGAGAGAGGAGGAGGTGCACACTGGAGGGTCACTTTTGTGTAATATTCCTTGGTGAGGGCTCCCGACCAATCAGAGGGGGAGAAAGAATCACTTGACGAATCACAGTGAAAACCACGGCGAGCGAAATCCCTTTTGTTATGCCTGTTTGGTTATCTCTTCTCCATTCATCAGCATTCATTAGGTGGGGAAGTGAAGTCTGTTCAATTCTTTTGTATGCAAAGACAGCCTTTTGTCTGAGCTTCATCATCTTTAAAGATTCTTTCACTATCATCTCATTGTCACACTTATCAACAGTTAATTATTTAAATCCTCAATTGCTGATGGTTTTAAAGCCCTGATCTCACTTATTAGCAACCCATGAAAAAGGGGGTCAGAGTGTTCAGGTCTACAGTTTGTGGCAGAATATGTTGTAGTACATTTAATCCATTTATTTCTAAAAACCCTCTGGGCCTGATAGAATCACAGAAAAGTTCACTCAAAAACGTCGGTCTCTGCAGCCCAAGCAAGTCAGTAATAAACACGACCAGTGGTTTCATTCATACCACATGAGATGATTTGCTGCCCAGAGATGATAACCAGAGGTTAGCAAGTGAGTCATGAGTGAAAAAATATGAGTGAAAGTGCAGGTAAAATTCCAAGTTACACTACGACAACAGTGATTTAGGGGCTGAGTGTTGACGAGAGGGCCGACCTGTAAAAACATGTGCAACAAGTAAAAAAGACACAATCAGATTTCTTTGTCCCGTTTTGGTAATACTCAACATGTCCTACATATGGCTGGACCAGTCTGTAGACCAATCTGTTATTCACTAACTCTATCACGCTCTCAAAAAACAAATAACCCCAAAATTGTGGACAGAAAATAGTATTATTGCTCTATTGTCAATAACTATTGGTGAACAATTGATAACACATTGTTCGGTATGTACTGTTGTGAGTGCATTCATGCCACTTATAAATCAAAACATCTCACTTATATGTCTACTTTACACTCTATTTGTCACGATGTGTCCACTTCCTCTATCTGATGTGTACATTTAAATTCCTACTGCTGTTTACATCATGTTTGACTTCAGAGTGACAAATCCTTCTCATGCCATTCTTGTCATTATCCCTAAAAATAATACTTCAAATCCCCCAGAAATGGGGGAAAGTCTTGACTAGAGTTCTAATCTCAATTTTCCCATCGTCTCTGTGAAGTCAAAAATGTCGACAGACCACCTCGGCTCATCTGGCCTCCTGCTCTCATCATGAGGATCTCTCGCTTTGCACTTTGCCAATTTCCCATGATTGAATGTAATTGGGACCAGATAACCCCCTCTCCCTCTCTCTTTCTCTCTCTCCTCAGGAGTCTTTGATCACTTCTGACCTGGCTCCAGCTCAGCTCTGACACACTGGCAACTATTTCTTGGGTGGTTTGTGATTACTCACAGACAGACAACGAAATATATTGAGTATTGATGTGTGAGCCTCAAATTCCAGCACGCTACATGAAATATTACAAATGTATTCTTGAGGATTGTTAGCGTTTGTGCACTGTGCTATCTCCCCCGCCGCGAATACATCTGTGAGATAAAACAGTGTGAGTTATTTGTGCAGAGTTGTTTATGCATGTGTGCATGCATTTCATGAGTGATTGTCTCGAGGGAATAGAACAAGATGTGCACAAAGATTCCCAAATTCGATTCAGGAGATTTGTAAATCCTGTGCAAATTACTGTTGCCTCTTTCTTTTCTCCCCGCCGTTCTCCTCTTTGAAACTCGTCTTCTGAGGCAATCACTCCCAGATGGAGAATATTAGATGTAATCACTTCCATTTGCCGGCTCTTTTACTCTCACTGCGAGGTGACATGCCGTCTCCCTCTGACATCTCCTCACAATGGACAATTACCCAGTGCTCATCAATCACTTTCTGTGAGGAACTTTGACACCCAAAATCTGGGAGAAATCATCTCACTTGATAACCCAGAGAACTCTACAAATCTGCTTGCGTGTACAAAAGGTGTAGATTCTCTCCGCTGTGTCCACGTCAGTGCTATTCTGCTCACTTCGAAACTGTCAAGAGCTAAGTTTCATTAGACGTTTGCACGTAGTGTCGAACACATACATACTGGAGGAGTTGCTTTTGATCTGCTTGATATAAACACGGTGTCAAGGATTTTGGCAAGGCTTTAAACACAGTGAGCTTACAGCCAGTCTGCTGAGGGGAAACTGTCTTTCAATCTGCCATTTTTAGAGGATGGAGCTAACAGATGAAGAGGACAGACATATGGGATTAGAGGTGCCATCACTCTATCTTCAGACTATACATTTTTTCCTCTATCTTCCCTCATGTCAAATCCTCCTCTATGCCAGTTTTTTAATTCATCCCTTTCTCCTCCCTGCTTTGTGCCTCTCTTGTCCAACCACCAACCTCCTGTCCCATCCACCCTCACCTCCTACCTTCTCTCTCACTTTTTCTCCCTCTCTTCCCTCCATCCCTCATTCCCGGAGACAGACAATAAAGCAAGCACTCCATGGCTGACCTGCGTTTCACCCCTACCTCCGCACCATCACAAACCATAGACAGAGGGTGAGTTGCAGCCTGAAATCCAGTGTGGTGCAGAAGTCAGTTCTGGATCCTGGGCCAGAACTTGTGTCCAATAGGTCTTTTAGGTCCCTTGTGTTCTTTGTGGCTCTGCTCACAACTGATAGGGTCAAACAGACTCCAGACAAGACACGTCAATCATGGTCCCACTGAAGGAAATTCCTATGGATTTGACAGGAATTGCATCTTTCTCAAAAATAAGCGCTGTACGAGAATAAAACCCAAAAACGACAAGAGGGGCAAACAATGAAAAACAATGAAAACAGTCAAACCATACAAGAGTGACTAAAACATAGACCATACAAATGGGAGCACACATCTGAGCAAAATAGACACCAACAAAACAAGTTCTTAAGTGACGTATCACAACAAAATCTACACTGGTGACAGGGTTTGAATAATAGAGAAGTTTTTGACAGGGGCAAAAGGAAAACTGTGCAATGTTTAGCAACAAGCCAACGTCAGGTGAACACAACAATGATTCACGACGACCAAAACCCAAGACGAGAAAACGACCTCTCTGTGTGTCTCAAAACACACAAATCACAGCAAATTATTGACGTTGGTAAAGTATTCTTTGTTATGCAAATGTGTTTATTGTTTAAAATGACACTATTATTTGCACATTTCATATTTTTGTTTAAAATTTGCTTTCTCACAAAGCAATATTGAGATTATGTGTGTTGCTAAAGCAAAAATGTCATTTGCACAACAGATTATTGAAAGAAAAGTGAAACGTTTGTTCTAACATTGATTGAATAAATGTTATACTTGACACATTGTTACAATTTCGTGCGAGAAGGGGGCCCCCGAGACATTTCTTCCTCTAAAGGGGGGCCCAACAGAAAAAGTTTGAGAACCACTGCGTTAATGGAAGGTCCTATTCAAACAGGTGGATCGTTGATGGCTTTTTAAAAAAACAGAAAGAGAGGCTGTTGTTCATCAAAATAACGGGAGTGTGGTCCATAATTTTGGAGACACGGCTACAAAGGCACAATCATCCTTTGTTCATAGATTTGACCGTGGGACATGAAGTAAGCACTGGACAGTCTACTTTTTCTTGTCCGAGTGTACAAGCACTAGTGGGGAGTTGATTTATTGAATATCCCCCTTTCAGCTAATTGTTAGCATGACAAGTGCCATTCTAAGTCTGAGCACAATAATGTGCTTGACTCGGTTATCTTGTTCTTGGGGAATTTTGCTTTCAAGGTTTTGGAGAACAGGAGCGGAGCTGAAGAAGGCCCTACAGTCTGTTATTAGTTAAGTTGAAGGGAATTTATTTTAATATACTTGGCCAAGGAGAACAGAGGCAACATCAAGCATGTACACGGCTTAACGGCACCTTCAGTTCTCAAGATGACACATACTATATAATCAGTTGGCTAATGACCTTAAGCATATTTATTAGAATCAGGAAGACATGGCTCTGATTCACTTTTTCTGAAGTCATGTAAATGTACTGTTTCATTCGCAAAGTCTTTTTGGGTATGCATAGTTTAAGAGGTTCACTAATGTGCCTGATCATGCAGGTGATATATAGGATGACAAAAATGGAGGAAAGGGGACATTTTGGTCTGACCCACCATGGCACTTTTTTGCTTTTTGCATGACCTTTGTTTGACACTGCCTTATCACTGAATATTGCATCTGTCGTTTGGCGAGCAGACATTATGGGTCATATGAATCAGAAATGACAGACAGGAGACTTTGTGCTCCTTTGCTTACTGGCAGCCCAGCCAGAGGAGGAGCACCTGCTTCCACATAAATCTTTAGATAAAAATGATATACTGTGGTTTGATCATATGTCTGGAAATGTGGTCATCTGAAACCTTGTGGACCTTTTATTTTGTTCTTCGTTAAACTCCCACATCTCCCCGAGTTCCCATTTCAAGTTCCCCTTATTTAGAGAAAATCCTAGATTTCAGGATTTTAAGCAGACGCCAGAGTCACATGTTTCTTCAACTGTGTCCCAGGGTCCCAGGCTTGATAGATAGGTAGAGGCCCAGCCAGCCTTAGGAATGGAACCACGAACCGTGACAGCTCATGTCATCTCTGTGCTCAGCTCCACTTACATGAATGTAAATAATGCCAGACTGGCTTGGTCCCACACCACCAGTACTACTCCCCCTCTTTAGTGAGGGCCAACAAACTCGCTTTTGCTGTGAATTAGATGAGAAAATTGACATCACTCTCTTGCCTGTTCAGTTTTCATCCTGGGTTTAAATAGGCGTTTGACCAGTGGGAATGTGTTTAATCAGCATTCACTCCTACTTCAAATGAGTGCAATGCACACATTTGGTTTTTATCGGCTTCGGCAGTAATGTGCATTCGTGGGAATTTAAGACCCGGGTGGGCCCAGTCATCTCTTCTTCCTGTGCTTTTATTTTGGCAGTGAACCAAATTCCTGCCTCATTAATGTTTAAAAATCCTTAGTATAGAGCTGATGTCACACAAACAAGGCAACGCCCTCTGGCAGGAAACAACGCAGTTCCCCTGTATAGATGTATAAATCAGGCAACATGTCTGACAACTCCTCTCTTTGGCAAATGCTTTTCATCACAAACGTGAAGATGGTGAATAGATGTTGTGCCACAGGATGCCAACACAGACGGAGCCAGACTAACATTTTACAGGATCCCCAAAGATCCAGAGACGGGAGGTTTCAATCACTGCGATTAAACATGTTCCCAGTGAGGAGAAGACGACGGGGCAATGGGAACAAGCAACGTATTTTGTGGTTAACTCTTGGCAACTCATGGACTCAGACTAGATTTACAGAGATTCCTACAGTAGCACCTCAATGTGGGCGGGGTAGCCATACCGAAAATGCCACGATGTTGTTTTATACACGACACACAAAGGTGTGCAGAGCAGTTCTTTTTGGTTTACTGAATCATTAGGTCAGTACTTCCTGCATGACCGGAGCACAGACTCCGTCTGAATTAAAATACTGTTGCTGTTGCTAAATACACCAGACTCCTCTGTTAAATATTGAGATTTTGGAAATTTCCTCGCTAAATGTTGGTGATTAACGATGAACCTGATTAATGTTTTCAGGAGTCGAGCCATGCCATGGTATAACCCTATTGTGTAAAAGCACCATTACCCTTCCAGTGCCAACAACGCTATCTTTAGACGGTAGATTTCAGGGTTGACTGTTTGTCACGAAGCCAAATTGCATCCATTTGTTTCCCTTCAGGTTCTTTGTAAACTTTCAGTGACTCTCTGGAGTAAGATGAATGGAAGTTAATCAGGATACAGCAGGCCTGGAATAATGTCCTCGAAGGCTGTTCCAAACTCATAAAAAGCACACCAGGGGCATTATAAGATCATACTCAGTCTGTCAAGTCTTGAGATATATCAGTCAATCTCCGTGGATTAAAAGTATGCAGTGAACACTGACAGGTTGAATCCAGCCCGTACATTTTTGCTGCATCGTCGACTGCCATCACCTAGAAATCTCAGTATTTATAATGTTAAATATTGTACAAAAACCCATGTGTTAAAATAATAGTTTCCCTTCTCCTTGTCTTGAAAATTTAATAAATGATCCCTGCATAAGAAATAAGCATATTTGCCAAAAGGCTTATCTTTTTCCTTTGGTGCAAGTTATGTAGTGTACTGTGATCTTGTTGGATATATTATGCCTCTTCTTGACAAAAGCAAAATCCAATTCAACCCCTTCAAAATCTCCATCCCCAAGAATAAACCTACTTTAACAGGGGACCTTATCGCAGATTAAAGAGGAGGCTACAGAGCAGGTCCCAGGAGGTCATAAATTGTCGAGGCAGACTCAGTTTGGACAGAGAAATGAGTGCGGGCAGAAGCTTCTTTAAAGAGTTTAGTAGAGTTCTCTGTTTCTCCCAGAGTTTAACCCCATCACCTCTTCTCATTGGCCACTCTTTTATTCAGTGGGCTGATTTATTGGGAGTTCACAAGGAATAAAAACAGGCATAGCATAGCCATCAGCGTTGTCTGTGATAAACGACCCACGCTGTTGTCTTCATCAAGTATGATTTAAAAAGGGTGTGTATTAAGTGTACACATATATGCGTTCATACATGCATTATATATGTATATTTTACTTTCTTTTAGGTTTTAATGTCATTCATGTAATGTTTTCATTAATTGTATTCCACTCAATCTTTCTCAAGCACAAATAAAGGGTGTATGTATGTATATTACTCATGAATATTATCAAAGAAATGAGTGCAAATGAATTCTGTGCTTGTACAAAGGAAACAAAAGCATCCTCAACGCATGGTAGAAATATTTTCATGAAAGTACTTTCACTATCTTTCAAGTTGTCCATCTTTTTTTCTTAGTCTTTCTTTGTCTCACCAGGGTCCCCCGAGATCCCCGCTTCTGCCCCTGGTTGCCCCAAAGCAACACAGCCCCTCTTCTCCCTGGATGAAATTCTTTGGAAAGTCATTTTATATCACCCTTTGACTGTGCATTGAACTGTAAAACCACCCCATTGGAAACAAAATAAAAGGATAGGAGAGGGACAGAAGGGGGGATGGGGCAAGGAGGAGAATTATAATTCTTTGCAGGCCTTTGGTATTAACCCAAACACCAGAGCTGTCAGCAGTTCAGAGAGGGAGGTGTGAGGGGCAAACATTCAGTGTTAATTGGCACTTTGTAAGCTCTGAGCCTTCCTTTTGTGAGGGAAGTGGAAGAGAGAGAGTGAGTGAGCAAGAGGGGGGAGGTTGTCCAGCAGAGGAGGGTGAGGGAGAGAGAGAGGCAGAGGGAGGCAGGCAGGGAGGGAGAGAGAGAGAGAGAGACAGCTCTTGTTCTTGTAGGTTTGTTGGGCCTTGTTGAGGGTATTTACGGTTCACTTCTTATCCTTTGTTAATTGGGCTTTCTCTCCCCCAGTGGAAAGAAAAAGAATTCATGTAACCCCCAGCCTGCCACCCATGCTCACTGTGACTCTCCCCACCAGCCTGAACAGCAAGAGAGGGATAAATAACAACAACATAACAAATGGACTGTGCTGCAAATGTCATTAAATGCTGAAACACACACAAACCTCTGTGTTAGATTCTATATTTTATCATATATGTAGATATATATATATATATATATATATATATATATATATATATATATATATATATATATATATATATATATGTATATATGTAGATGTATATATGTACATATACATATGCATACACAGTAACCAAGGGCCCTTCTGTGTGGAGGTTGCATGTTCTCCCCATGTGCACGAGGTCCTTGGGCTTCCTCCCACAGTCCAAACACATGCAGATTAGCTTCTGAGTCTTACCTCCAGCATTTGTTGATATCTAAAACATATGCTATACACGTTTAAATGCTTCACAAACCTCTGTTAGACTCAATATTATATCATATCCAACAAAACATTCATTTCTTGACGTTTCAAAAGTGTAATTCCATTAATAAATGTCTGCGTGTCCTCCTTAACTTTACTGAACACCCCTGCAGAACAGAAACAACAGACCAGCAGGTACAGGACGTCCTATTCATGGATCCTTTCCTTTTGCTGATGTGTCTGGTGTTATCTGAAATAATTAGAGAGAAGAGATTGGACATGCACACACACACACACACACACACACACACGGAAAGAGAGAGATTCTGTAACAAAGAGTTAGGGGGTGGCTGGCATGAGGTTGGTGCACCGTGCTTCACAGAACTTCTTGCCGCTTTCTGTCTTTCCCTCTGTCTCACTGACTGATGTAAATAAAAATAGTGCCAGTATTGAAAGAACACAGGTGTCAACCATTGTCCTGCTCTGAATGGACCAGGGGGAAGGAGGTCAAGGGTCACAGGGCCACCATGGCCACCTCACACACACACTACGCTTTTTATTCCCACTGACACTCTTCAGTGTCACACTGCTCCTCCTCTGTCTCACTCCCTCTCTCCCGTTCTCTCCTTTTGTTATCATAGCTCAATGTTTAGTGAAAACTTCTCAGAGGTCAAGCACAAGCTCGGCTTTCAGGAAGATTAACATTCTTCTTAAAATTAATTGGCTCACACGGCCATGCGGATCAATGGCTGGTTTCAACTTGAAGCGACAATAAATGGATGAAGAGTTGATTGTAGGTGGGCTAACATTTGGACAGCAATTTGTAATTAAAAAGCAGAATTTAGTTTATCTGTCTGAATTATATTATGCTCACTTATTTGTTTTATGTATGTATGTATGTAAAAAGTGGACGCCGGTTGAAGCTAAACAGGCACTAAGAATATACTGAATAGCCAGCAGGGGGCAACTCTGCTGGTTGCAAAAAGAACACCATTTGAATGGACGTCTATGGGAAAATTAGCCTTCGTTTCACTTGATCAGTAAACATTTTTATTGTTCCCATCTATAGTTTCCGGTCTTATTAAATAGCACGTGATTTTTTATCATTATTAAAAATGTACGTTTCCATTTAGAGGAAAATAGATAAAAGCCAGGCTCATATAAGTGGACACCACTTTGATTGACAGCTGGTATCTTCCAATAGGAACCTGGTTGCAGGTAACGTCTTTGAACTTCTGGTTGCAAAAACGTTACCATGGTAACTGCCAAATCACAAATTTTTAAGGTGATCTAAAGTCATAAAGAGAGAGTGAAATCACCTTTTAAGCTGGTTTACCTCTTGTTCTTTTTCTTCTTTGTTTTCTTTCGGCGTCTCCCTTTCTTTCAGATCTTCTGCTTCCTCTAAGCTGGTTTACCTGTGTTGTAAAAAATAGTATATATACAATATATAATGGCATTGTGGGGTTTTTGACTTTCTTACCAAGCTCACTCTGTTATGTGTGGCTTGAATGCCACTTCCTGTAGCTCAGCCAAACAAAAAACCTAATATAGGCTCTGTCAAATTCACCAAACAGCACTTGTGCGGTTCATAAATTATAACTTTATAATTGTTTGTTAAAGGAGGGTCATAAATAATAAGTAGTGTGCCTGATATGATGCATGTAAGTGGTTGGCATTTACCGTATGCAGTGCTTTTTGACCACTTAAATTGTGTTACACTAGACATCATTCACACCCACTCGCATGCTGTCAGGAGCAATTTTGGGTTTAGAGTCTTGTTCAAAGGCACTTTTTCAGATATTGAAAAGCAAACCTTCTGTTTAGAAGACAACCTGCTCTATCTCCTGAGGGCACATCCACACTATTCCATTTTTGTCTAAAAACTCATAAATTCCCCTCATAAATAACCTGCTCTCCACACTAAGTTGGCATTTTAAAATCCCGGAAACAGAGATGTTTGAAGACACTTTTTTTAAACTCGGATTTGCTTCCTGATTGGCTCTCAAGCACAACGCCACGATCAGCTGTCAACAGAAAAGTCCATAAACACTCACATTGTTTCACTTTACCTTGTTGTCAGGCTAATAACAGAAACCCTTGTTCTTAATTTTCACCCTTTTTTGTTTCACATTAGTAGTTCTTTTTTGAAACAAACAGATGCAGAGAGTTTTTATTTGAAAATACAAGTTTCAAAGGAAAACGTGGTGTTTGATCAATCACATTTCAACGCAATACAAAGTGTTTAACATGGATTAAAAGTCACACAATAAAATACAGAAAAAATATAACTAGTGGCTTAAAATTAAATAATACAAAAAAAGTGATCAGAAACATTTACTTTTAAACAGGCTTGTATAAAGAACCTAAAATGGATACTTACGTAAAAGGGCAAGTATCTTACCAGAAGATGACTTTGGAAGAAGTACCAGTGTATGATATTTACTGTATTTAAGTTTCAAAGCTACTTTTTATGATATAAAATCTACTTAACATTTAGAAGTTTAGGTATTAAAAAAGTGAGGCGTTAGGATTGAGCCCTGGTAGCTCAGGTTGTGGGTTTAATTCCTGGCTCTGTTAGTCTACATGTGTCCTTGAGCAAGACACTTAACCCCATGCTGAAGCGTGTGAATGAACAACGGATGATTGGCCAAACTATAGTGTAAAGCAGCTCATCGACCATACAGACCATAATACCAACTCTTCTTCTTCTGATTTTATTTGGTAGTAATGAGTAACAAAGATATTTAGAGGAAATAGTGGAGTAAAAGTAGCTGGAAATATAAATAACAAAGTACAGATATGTGAATTTTGTACTTAAGTATAGTAATGAAGTATTTGTACTTGTTATGTTACAACACTGCTTTTAAAATCATGTCGAGGTTGTGGTTTTCTTAGGTCCACAGGCTCCAAAGTGCTTTGTCGTCATCTGTAGAACAGCTTACAGGCCAGTGCCAGAGGACCTGAGTGATCTGGGGAGATGTACGTCAAAAACATGTTGACAAGGTGGTCAGGTGCCAGTCCATTCAAAGATGTAAAAACCAACAAGACGATCTTAAAAATCAATTCTAAAATTCTTGTATGGAATGCGGCCAGTGTCGCAGCCGCTGCACATGTGTGCACCAAGGCCGTTCTTTCCGTGGTGCTCAGAGTAACTGATGGATGAGGTTGGGAGGAGATTTGTGGAGCAGTGTTCTTTGTGCTCAAGGAAGCAGGACAAGGAAGAATCATAAATTGGGACTTGTGCATGATGGAGGTGCATTTCCATGGATAAGTGAGTATTTATGGTCTGTAACATGGCATTTCAGCTGCATCAGCAACGTCTGTGGGTAAATATAAAACTGAGGACATACTGAATGCAATGTCGGAAAAAAAATGATTATAGACATATTTCACATGTGATTTGATTTCACTAGTGTGACTATAACTCTCTCACACACACACACACATTGTCTTTATCTGTCAACGTGAAGATGAAATGATACGCTTTATCAAGGATATTACAGTAGAATAACAAACTTTAGTAAGAAAATGTCATGTTGGCCAATCAGTCACCGTTCAATTTTTATGAGTATTTAGCTGAAAGCAGATTTGTCTCTGCAGAGGCTGTTGTCAGTAAAAATGAAAATGTTTGATGATGAGTTAGAGCCCAAATTTCAACCCTGAGGAAAACCAGATTTTCTTCATATCCTCAAAAGGCAGTGTACATATATATATTTCATGAATGTGTTTGTGTGTGTGTGTTGTAGTCAGTGTTGTGGTTGGATGCTCCTCACCTTTTAAAGATTCATATGATCCATGCTTGGTGGAGATGGAGATGTTAGAGAAGGGTGAGAGGATTTATTACCCAGCATTAGGAGCACTAATCTGTTGCAGGTGTTTTCTGACTGTTCTCCCCGGCCATACAACTTCTCCTCTTCAGGAGGCCCCACCATTTGTGTTTGTGCATGTGTGACAGAGGAAAAAATGCAGAATGAGCGAGATAAAGGGTTTTACTTAACGCAGAATCTGCCACAACGTCATGCCATCTACAAGATGTGAAGGACAAAGAGAAGGTGTAGTCACATGACTTCACCAGTCAGGTCTATCAAATGAAGGTCCACATGAAAACAGTAAAGTGCAAGTTCCCACTGAGGCCAAGTATTCATACCTCTGGAGAATAATTGATTCAAATCCAGGAAAAACTGACTTTTTCCGCCCAACATTTCAAGTCAAACTAAAATATTTAAAAATGGCTTTTGTCAAGTAACTCCAGGTATACAGTAGAAGACTGCTCCGTCAGCAGGAAACAGCTGGGTGAATCGCGTTCATGAAAAGACCACCAGGATGGATTGAACAGCTACACGGGGTTCATGGGAAGCCTGCAGAGATTGTAAGGACGATAAACAAAGACACAATGGAACCCACTGAGAAAGTCCTGCTCTGTAGGAAGTCCGCTAACTCCTGCTGTGGCCACAGCTTTGGGCAGATGAAAAGACATCATAATAGTTAAAGAAGAATTGAGCTGGGGACGGGACAACCATGAAAACAGAAGATCGAAGAAGAGGATTGATATATAAATGAAATCCATTAACTTAATATATAAATAAGTAAGTAAATAAAGGCTCCGAGACATATTTGGCCCATAACACCAACAGACTTTATTAATCTGGACTAAATGAACATAAAATACATGGTGCTTTGCCCCTTTCCTTCAACAGATTCCTGCAGAAATGCAGTAAACTTATATCACCACTTTAGTGCTACTGCCCTCATGTGGCCATATAAAGTAATACCTCTAATTCTGACAACTACCTTCTCAATATACTGTAGTTTCCTGCACTGTTAGTTACATTTTCAATGTAGTTTTGGGATTATATTAGGACTCTTAAATTTGTTTCAGACACATCTTTATAGAAGTTTCCGTAGGGGATTCTTTAAGATGCAAGTTTATTATTGGACCTCACAGAGTGTTGATGTTGTGTCCTGTTGGCTTATAGTGATCTTTGAGTTGATTTGAAAGTCTTTAAACAACAGACTTAATCATTTGCAACACATGCATTTTCCTTCAACAGGGAATGACTTCACTGATTCCTGTAGAAAGGAGGCAATTTCACTTCACTAATTTAGCACTACTGCCCTCATGTGGCCATGCAAGGTAATACTTAATTCAGACTAGTAGCTCTTTTCCCATACTACTTGCATTATGTGCATGATTTATTACAAATGAACATCCCTTTCCAATATAGTTCTGGATTACAATACCTTTATACCCATTCTCCCCTGAATTTATTTGACGATTTAACCTCTCCTTAAAACAAGACAAGGACCTTATCAGCCTCGATTTTTTAAGGAAAACTTTGGGTAAATCACAATTGCATATATTGATTAACTAGGTAGAATATAAATAGAATATACATGATATATATCATATTATATAATATATCAAGAATACATGATAGTGTTTTATACATTGTATTTATTTATCGACCTACAAATAACCACGTTTAAACATTTCATGTATTGTACTTGAAGGTGGTCCGAATGAAATAGTTTGTGATAGAAGGGAACCAGTCTTTGATTAAAGCCGCAATGTAAGTGAAATAGGGGTAATAGAGCTCTGCCTCTCTCAAAGCTCCTGCAGTGATGATGTTCAAAGCTGCGTCAGTAGCAGGATATGCTGGTGCAGTCGTGAGATCCCTAGAATAAAGACAAATACTGCACTTATTCACCGCGGATAACACACAGTGAAACGCACACAAGAAATATCAGCGATGCCCAAATACTTTTTTGATTTCACTCACTTGACTTTCGACATAGCCGACTCAGTATCGATCAGTCCAAGTGTACATATAGTGAGGGACACGTTGCTTTTCTTCATCCACAGCTCATGGTAAAGGGATCCAAAGAAACCATTCAAGGCCCATTTTGTTGAGGAATATGGTGCCACAAAGGGACTTGGCAGTTTACCTGTGAAGCATTTGTGACAAAATAAGATTTAAGGATGATTCTGCCTTTTAGTGACTGAGTCCAAACATACCATTTCAGTGGTTTTGTGGCCCAATACTTTTTTATTTATTATTATTAACTACTGTAGATCCAAACACAAATCCATACTATGTTGTATACATCCATAACAGCACTAAAACTAGAGGTAGATACTGATCAAACGTACATTGGCTGTTAATTATATCATGAACTGAACAATTATTTTATACCCTTATTTGCTCTTTAAACAGTACCTATTTCATGTATCTGATATTTAGCTCATACATTATTGTAATTAAAATATTCAAGTGCACTGTAGTGCAAACACAATATGCAGATTGGCAAGACAGACTTTAATTGTTAAATATATATTATATTTTTAAGGCAAATTAAGCAATTATGGGTATAATTTGTTCATATTAAACTGCTATGTTTAAATAGATGAAAGGGGAAAAAAAGGAAATCTGCCAAACATATCAGACAAAAGAAAATCAGCATCATATATTGGCCAATAGCTGCCATAGAAAGACCCATATCAGTCGACCTCTAATTAAAACATATTTAAAATACATAATTATTTTATAATACTTATTTTACAAAACAAATAGAATACATTCTATTTTATATTTTATGATTATGTTATAAGCACGTTTGTTTGCATGTTTTTTTTTTTATCACACCATTGACATGAATAGAAACCCACCTAAAAGTGATGAAACAACGATAATTGATCCTTTATTTTGCTCAAGGGAGTCCAAAGCTCTCCAAGCCATCTGTAAATAGCTGAAGAAATTGACCTACATGAGAGAGAGAGAATTTAGTGCATTGTCCTTGTGTCATGTGCTGATAGTTTATTCAAATGCTGCATTACCTTCATCAGCCACTTGACATGTTCTACATCTCCCTCCCACATGCCAAAGGGAGTTGGGCCGATGTGGTTGAGAACCAGGTAATCCAGTCCACCAAACATTTCCAGAGCAAACTCCACCACTTTATCAGGGTCTGAGTCGTTGCCCATGTCTGCTGCTATGTAAAACACTTGCTGGGCTCCCAAACTCTTGCACTTCTCTGCCACCTGTGAGAAGAGATCACAAGGAATGGGTTAGTGTCCAGGGCAGCTGCAGAAAATAATACACCCAACAACATGAAACCAAGGTCAAGACCAAAGTGTTGATCCAATTATGAGCACAATGATAACAACGAGTTGGTCTCATTGTTGGGCTTTGACAGTTGGGGTCTTATAGGACCAGTGCAGTTTATTAGTGATGTGCAGCCCCAGGAACTTTGTACTGCCAACTATCTCAACTGCTGTGCTATAAATGGTCAATCAGCTGGCAATATATACTGTATATGAACGTTCTGTGATGTACAGTGAGTCCTTGTTTTGCATGTACTGGTGCCAAATGCAGGCTGGGGGACACCAAATCATCCATGGACCTTTTTTGTGAGTTTATTAACGATAGGATTGGGCAACGAATCAGAATAAAATGTGTTGTGCAATACTATACACCAGGAGAGCACAATATATGTGGAAATCTCACAGAGTTGTAAATGTAAAGGATTAGCTTATCTTATCTTAAAAATATAGGTGCATGTATATGTGCAAAGTACAGTTATAGTAAATATTGTCAAGTTAACTGACCTGCTGTAACACCTTTTCCCGCCTTGCTGTAATAACTATCTGGGCTCCAAAGCGAGCATAATGATATGCCATTTGCTCACCAATGCCTGTGCTGGCTCCAGTCACCAATACCCTGGCACCTTTGAGAGATTCTGAAACAAATTCATACACTTGTTAAATGCCAGTCAATAAAGAGCATGACAATGGTTAACATTATGAGTTGAAATCTTATGTTACGTTAAGTGAAAATGTATCCATTTATCCCCATCTTAGAACAATCAAACTAACTTTCCCCTAATAAGATAAACCTGACATGTCACAATGTCATTTACGCTCTTTATGTGGTTCTTGGTCCTTGAAGTTTATTAACTCTAATAAACTAAAATAAGTGTTTCAGCGATACAAAGTATGTATACAATTAAAACACTAGGAAACATCAAAGTAGATAAATAAAATATATGTTTAAAATTTAAAAGTTGTAAAAAGAGAATAATAGTGTGCAACCAGCATATAAAGGGTAAACTTGGGCATAATAAGTACAGAGTAAATAGTGTAAAGGATTGCACATAAAAGATAGAATTGGTCCTGCACAGTTAATTGGATGAAGCTGAGATATTGATTGGTGCCTGTGGTTTTTTGAGCGCTGTGCTGTTCCGGCACTCAACCATTTGCAAAAAGAAACGACCTGAAATATGTCTTCTGCCCAGTGCTGTGGTTGTGTCCTGAAGTGATAAGACTGGTTCCCCAACAGTGATGAGATGACAGCTGAGTTATCATTCTCCTCTGTAACTACCACCTCCACTCAGTCAAGCGGGCGTTTCAGGATCGAGGCGGCCTTCTTACTGAACCAGCCTTTTCCTGTCAGCTGTCAACATGCCACAAAACCACAGACGACCTGCTATGAACTGATTCGTCCTGGACGCTCCTTTCCTATGCTGCTAATCAGCTACATTGAACTTGAACCTGCATTAAAATGGAGGCTCATACCGATGCATTGTCAGCAGGATAATAGTGCCCTTTATAGCCTAAGAATAACCTTAACAAGTCTAAAGTGCATACGTTAGATGATGGCCTTGCTTTCATCTTGCACCACCATGTTTCTACAGCAGCCTGAATGGACAAACTAGTCAAAAGGTGCATTTCACGTTTGGAAATTGAGGTTTATGATGTAAACAAACAACAAAAACATACTTTCTGTTATGACAAGGACACCATAACTTCCTTTATTTGTTGCACTCCTGAGTCTCACTATTATGTCACTACATTTTACACACTGGACCTTTAACCTGCACATAATTATTGGACATTCTGTACGATCACGGCTTTTACTTGAAAACTGGACATGAATCTGTTCGCAAACAAACAGGTTCAGGTCTTGTTTAGGCAAAAGGTTTTGGTGCTACAATGTCTGTAAATGGGGTCAGCTGACTACAGAGCCACAACAGTCCCACAAAGTGATATTTCATATGACACCATCATAAAGGCATTATATGTATATCATACAATCAATATATAACTATTTGGGGAAAGGACATTTTTTAATCATTTTCAGTCAGTAGTCTCTATAAAACTCCTCCATACTTCAGTGGTCTCCTGTAGATTATATGACAACATTTATTAGGATTACTGGATTAGTCCAAACCTACACAGTAAACGTGCTCCATATAATGTGTACGTTCAGTGCAATAAGACTAAAATCATGAACTCCTAATACATTTTGTGGATTTTATTCCACTTCAAAAATGGAACTTTGTCCCTGGATTACAGAAAAAATGCACAGTAAAAATAATTCATTCAACTAGTCCATTAAGTACATACACTATCAATCCGATTATATTTAAACCATACACTACTAATAACATTTTGGGGATTTAATACCACTTGAATTCACTTAACTTTACTGTGTTGAGTATTTTTTCCAATATGTATGTTGTATAAATGTAGACAGTCAAATAGATACATGTCTTAGTACATTACTTTCGGTTTGTTATGATATAAGTACCACATGTGCGACTGCATTCAATGTATTGGCTGCTTTGAACGCAGTGTTCAGCTCGGAGGAGCCGATTGTTTACCTTGCAGTGGTAGGATAATACCCCCTATTGTGTCAGAACGGTTTAATCACAATATATTAATCCCGGAAGTTTGAATTAAGGAATATCTCTCCAACTTTACTGAAGTCCGTAGCAGGCGTATCCGCAGCATAATTCACATTGTATACGGAGATGTATGTAGCTACAAGCAGACATCACGTCAGACTATTACAAAGCACTCGTTTAGGTTTGAGCTTCCTTTCCAAAAAGCTCACAGAGTCTCTCACCCTTACCTGCATCAAAAGTAGGTGCGGTCCACTTAATAGCAAGGAAAACAATACATACACTTGCCACCAGAATGTTTGCATAAGTTCCCATGATGTGACCACAGTGAGAGTACAGTGAACTCACTCCTTCGTTTTAAGTCCAGTCACTTGTGTCAGTGAGAAGAATGACAGTTGAGCAGATTCACCTCCAAACATACATTTTTTCCTGAGGTTATTAGGGGGAGTGTCTTTCAGATAAGCGTGGGTGGGGTTAGGCTCAGAACTCGAGGTAAATGTTTTTAAAAATTCTGTGGGAGCAAGTTTGTTTCACACGGAACCGTTTTGCTGCCACACATACACAAAAACGAGGTTATAACGAGGTTTTAACTCGTTATAACGAGAAACTGTCTCGTTATAACGAGATAAGATGCTTTCTCGTTATAACGAGAAACTATCACGTTATTTCGAGATAAGATTGTTTAATAATGTGATAGTTTGTCGTATCTTGTTATCTCGCACAAAAAAGTTGGCGTTACAGAAAAGTAACACCGACAAGTTACCGATGCTGCGCAGACCGCGGTCCTCAGGTAGTTCACGTTGGATTTTCCATTGCTGTAATGTAACAAAGTACAAATATTTTGTTACTGTACTTAAGCACAAAATTCCCCCATTGTTACTTTACTTTTTTAGTTACATTTATTTTTCTAGCAGCTTTTACTCCACAACATTTCCTCAATAAATTGTGTACCTTTACCTTTGCCATTCATCCATTCACACATCTTTCATACCCATTCACACACTTCAACACAGTGACACATATAGACTAAAACCTTTACTTTTACTTGTAAAACTTGAGTACATTTTATATCAGAAAATCACTTTTCATACTGAAATATGATACATAAGACTGTTGTTTACATTGAGCATGTTGCTTATTTGAGAACATGTGATACTGTATTTGGGCTATTATGAGTAATAACAAACACATTTTCTTCAGTTACATTCACACATGTATGACATTTTGTTCTCCAGAAAATATGGATTTTTGTCTACATGTCTACTTGTTTGTCTGCACTCTACTAGTCCCCCCCCCCTCAAACTTTACTCATTTACCTACTTTGCCATCTTCAGGGCATGGATGATAACCACCGATATATTTCATGGATCATACTTTATGGCATGCTGGATAAAAAAGTTTGTGACAGAAGGGAACCAGTCTTTGCTTATGGTCGCAATGTAGGTGAGCCATGGGTAATAGATCTCTGCCGTCCTCTTTGCTCCTCCAGTGATGATGCTCAAGGCTGCATCTGACGCCGGGTATGCTGGGATAATAGTGAGATCCCTAAGAAACAGAAAAAATACCATATTTATATATCACAAAATCGAAGCAAAATAAAATAAAAGCTACTGCTAAATCAGCACTACTAAATATGTAGTTTTGACTCACCCAATTTTGGCCATAGCTGTCTCCGTATCGATGACCCCAAGTGTGCATATAGTGACGGACACGTTGCTTTTCTTAATCGATAGTTCATGAAAAAGGGATCCAAAGAAACCATTCAAGGCTGATTTTGTTGAGGAATATGGTGCCATAAAGGGACTTGATAGTTTACCTGTGAAGCATTTGTGACTAGTTATTACTTATTCATTTGTTTACAGTGTGTGATTCTTATGTGACACAATAAGACAACGGGAGTAGATATGCAGTGTCAAACCCACCTAAAAGTGATGAAACAATGATCAGCGATCCTCGACTTTGCTCAAGAGAGTCCAATGCTCGCCATGCCATCTGTACATAGCTGAAGAAATTGACCTTTCAACACACACACACACACACACGCATACAGATATCAGAGCATTGCCCTCATTTACTATGTGCTTGAAGTTCACCGAAATACTGCTTTACCTTCATCAGCCACCTGACGTGCTCTACGTCTCCCTCCCACATGCCAAAGGGGACTGGGCCAATGTGGTTGAGCACCAGGTAATCCAATCCACCAAACCTTTCCAAAGCAAAATCTACCACTTTGTCAGGGTCTGAGTCGTTGCCCATGTCTGCTGCTATGTAAAGCGCTTGCTGGGCTCCCAAATTCTTGCACTTCTCTGCCACCTGTGAGAAGAGATCACAGGGAATGGGGTTTACTGTCCAAGGCACAGGGTCACAAAGAAAGAAAGTGGTTAAAGAGCAGGCCTTTGTGCTGCTCACTCACTCATCGTCTACCGATTTCTCCTCCGCATGAGGATCAAGGAGGCTGGAGCCAATCCCCGCTGACATACATGGTTACCAGTCCATGGTAGGGCACACATACAGAGACAAATCACCATTCACTCTCACATTCACACCTAATGACTAATTCAGACCAGTCCGATGAGCCTGTCTGCATGTTTTTTGAACTGTGGGAGGAAGTTCCTGGAGAAAACCCCAAAAAAAACTAATTAGTGTCGCCTTAATGCAGGGTAACAGGGCTTAACAGTAAAAGAGACAAGCACAGGAACACAATGCTATTACACAGCATTTGAATATCATCAGATATTCTCAAAAGACTTGAAAGTGTCTTTTCAAGGGCCACTTAGACTAGCCTTTTATTGTTTTAAGGGTGTTTAGAATAGCTGTTAGTCAGGCCCAGTTTTGTTTTGTTTTCACTGATTTGGCATTCATCTTTGTTCTGTCTTCAGTCACCGAACTCTTTTGTTCATCTGCTTGAATCACACATTAAAACCTGTGGGGGATTGTTTTGCAAAAGTTCTTTTTTTCCGTCATCATTTATTGATGTGCGTTTCCATATTTCATTTGTGTGATTGTGGTCGTAACAGATAACGTCTATCTTGCTTTGAGAGTACGGAGTTGAGTTGGAGGAGTTGGAGGACCCAAGAACTTTGTACTGACAACTATCTCGACCACTGTGCCATAAATTGTCAGCGTGTGTGTATCAGCTCCATGATAACTCATACACAGTCTGTCATCCGAGGTCTTGTTTTCCAGGTGTGTTCACGATATTTTACAGGTTTTTAAAAATCGTGATTCTGGATGCTTCAAAGCGGGACTTCAGATTCTTCTTTTTTTACTGCTTCTTTCTGGTTTTAAATGTGACAAATCCCATCACCCCAATCCTGGCTTCTCTCCACTGGCTCCCTGTGTGTTTTAGATTTGATTTAAGATTTTTCTGATCACTTTCAAAGCACAGATGCATCTTGCCTTGAGCTGCACAGCAGCTTTGTTGATCCTGTTTGAGCCAGTTCACAGCTTTAGAACTTCAGGTGGGGCCTCTCTGTGTATGTTCCAAAGTCAAGACTTAAATCTAAACGTGACAGAGATTAGAGATTGCATCAGGGGCCCCTTGACTTTGAAACAACTTGCCTGAGGAGAAATGTCTCACAGATTTAGTGGATACCTTTAAATCCCTTTAAAAAAAAAACATTTATTGAGTTTGTAGTGGTATTTAATGACAGTTGGCATCTGTAATGTTGCATAATCGCCTTCTGGATTTAATCACCCATTATTTCTTCTCCTCCTTCCTTCTTGTCTTCTTTTTCTTCTCTCGTGCTCCACAGCACTTGGTATCTGCAATGACTACTCTCTTCCAGGTTCAATGATTTCTTATTGTCATGGTAATTAGTCAAAATCAACAACTGCATATACACATCTTTTTCCACATTGTTCATGTTTGCCCTTATTTGTTCAAATCCCCAAAGCCCTGTTACTCTTTTCCCTCTGTTATGCTGTTTCCTTCACATGAGATTGACTCTTTAAAAAAAAAAAAAAAAAAAAACCTTTTGTCTTGTGTTTTATTGTTTGATTAGTTTGCTTTGCTTTTATTTGTGCTTACCCCCTTTAATTTATGTCTCTCTTGCTTCTGTTCCTCGTTGTGCTCCTTATTATATTACACCCACACATACCAGGCCTTGTTAAGACCTGGCTTTTGCAGCATCTAACTACAGAAAACAGCGTCAACTTCACTGACCTGCTGTAACACCTTTTCCCGCCTTGCTGTGATGACTATTTGGGCTCCAAAGCGAGCGTAATGATATGCCAGCTGTTCACCAATGCCTGTGCTGGCTCCAGTCACCAATACCCTGGCACCTTTGAGAGATTCTGAAACAAAATCATGTAAATCATTGTTAATTTCCCAGAGGGAACCTCCCAAAGGGATTAATAAAGTCGTCTCTCTGTCTAAACATAGATATAATTTCACATTTCATGCACACACACAATGTTGCTTTTCCTAGTGTGTAGATGCTTTATGGTGTGCATGTAAAACTGTAAAGTATCATTGTTGAGAAATGTCCTCAAATCAAATGTCAAATTCTTAATTAAGCTGCAATAGAAGATTGCTGATTTTCACACTCAATTCAAACCATATAATTGCATTATATGTGAAAAGGACACAGAGTCACAAGCAGGAAACTACTCACTCAGTTTGAGGTTCCTATTCCAACCAGTAAACAGGCAAAATAAAAAAATGCAAACCAAATTTTAATTACTCGCCAGATATGGAAGGTGACGCCATTGTGGGATTGAATGTGGAAAACCTTATTTATCTTAAATGGCTGTTTTTTGTGCAACAAGAAGTCATTTTTTATGTAAGTCTAAGCAGATGACCCAACTCTCGCTTCATTTTACACACTAAGAAACATTTTCCTTAGCTGTTTTATGGTCTCAATAGCTGGTTTTCAGGTATTCTTAGATAGAGCATGATCCATTTAGATAAAATCGATGATGACACACAGAATGTATTGGTGTGTGGACACCATGTAATCAACAGTCCAAGCAAATAGGAGCATGGCTGCAGGTGTAGATGTACCAGACACATTATGATATCCAATATAATAAACTCAGCTGTGACAGAACCCATTCAGAGAAAATATATACAACACATAGAAATGCAGTTCAATAATCATATTTTTTATAGCAAATGTAGAGACATCGAGTCTCACAGAACATCATAAACACCTTATTATAAATATCCAATAGGTCCATCACAAGAAGCGCTTCAAATTATACTGTTATTATATTTAGTCTGTAAGGTCAGGGATATTGTAGGATCAGTATAGGACACGGTAGTAAAAGCTGAAATTTCCCAGATACTCTGAGCTGAGAGGTAGCCCCATAAAGAACTATTGATCAAGTTTGTTAACTTCAATGGAACTTTGTGGGAACTTCCCTAAATTATATGTGTACATGACTGTGAGGAAATCATGAATGGAAAACCCCCCGAAGAGCCACCAACCTCAACCACTTCAGGGGGGTAAAAAAGTTTAATAATTTCAAAGTCATGTGATGGCAGAGTAAGCAGATAAGCAGATTATTAGATGTCAAAACACACTGTGTTTGATCTAAGGTTTCATGTAAAGTCTCAAATACAGTATCCAAAATGTATTCAAAATTGAAAGAAATATATGGATCCAGATTGTGCAACGCTCAGAGGTGAAACTTTTTCCCAAGCAGTACATTATAGCAAGGCACTGAAAATACACTGTATCACTTTATTACCGATCTCGCTTTAGAGAATTTTGGTCATCACGACTTAAACGCTGTCAGAGTTCTCTGAGCCTAAACACCAAACAAACCGAACAGTTCAGTGACTCTTACCTGCTCTTACCTGCATCAAAGGTGGGTTCAGTCCACTTGACTGCGAGGAAACCAACACATACACTCAGTAAGAGGATTTTTACAAATTTCCCCATCTTTTAAAATTGATTGTAAGTTCAGCCTGCGATAGTAAACAACATTTGAATACTCGTTTTATAGCCTCCCAACAAACTTTTCCTCACAAGTTAAATAGGGCGTGAAAGGGGAGATCACATGTTATACTTGTATAATTTTTCTCTCTCTCCCTCTGACTGGCACAAGCCCTAAACTACTGACTTAGTTTGAGCCACACTTCCCAAACCTTAACTTCCACAAATCTCAATATTGTACACA
Organism: Solea senegalensis; assembly: GCF_019176455.1. NCBI lineage: Eukaryota > Metazoa > Chordata > Actinopteri > Pleuronectiformes > Soleidae > Solea > Solea senegalensis. The sequence continues at coordinate 4,537,863 of NC_058034.1, read as the reverse complement.
CTTCTGTTCTGTTCAATGCAGAACATTAAGCATAGCTTTCCACCACCCACACATTTACATCTGGCTCCATTATGCATTTTGTTGTCATTATTTCTTCTCCCAGATTCAACAGTAAACCAAACAGTATATAAAAAAATTAAAAAAGAAAGAAAAAAAGTCCTAAACCATTCAAACAGGCCCAAGGTCATGTAGTCTTGTCTGACAAGGATGAATAATCCAGTGTGCCTCATCAAAGATGAAAGTGGTACAATATATAACATTTTAGGACACTAAAAAATAAGAACACGTGCTACTATATAGATACATTATTACACAAGAAACAGATACCTATGTGCACTGCACACATACTTAAAAAAACATCTTCTTCTAAGTGAGTAATGTTTAGGTAAACACTACCAAAATACCTCCAAAATATAATGTTTTAACTGGAAGTAATCCGGTAATCAGAATGCTCTAGGCTTGAAGTAATTTAAAATCATCTTTGCAGTTTTTCTTATGGGGTGTCCCTATTAAAACCCATGCTTAAGGCATCTCTTTTTGCTGAACTTTAAACATCCTTCCTGCAACTCAATGGTAGGTGATACATTGTAAGCATGAATTACAACAACAGGAAAATGTAAGAAATATTGAAAAGTATATACGTATTGTAAAAAATATACGTGTAAAATTATACAAACTATGCATATAAGCAGTTGGATATTCCAAACGAGTCCGCACTTCTGTCAGTAGGTGGCAGTATTACACCTAATCGTGGTATGTCAACTGCCTAATAAAACTTTGGCATGTCTGCTTCAAATGTTAATTTTATTTTTTTCGTGTTCCAAATACCGCGCCAACAGTTTCAAAATAACTACCACCACAAAATAATGAACTCTTGATTCAAATACAAAAATGACGAGAGAAACGAATCTGCGCTTTGAAATAACATTATCGCCATTTTTGAATGGACAACTTTATTGACACAAATCCAGTGGGCTCAGTTGTCCTTCAGTGCAGCTCATCTGTTAGCTTTCACTCCATCTCATACCTGGAGTAACTGCTCGAAGAAACAAACTACACCTTGGATCATGGCACCAAAGATTCTGCCCTTGGTGAAGTTAGTATTTGTCATCGAAAAAATGCCCATAATTCCCCCGAGTTATTGGTTGGTAGCAAGGTAGCTAGGAACTAACTGTTCATTAGCCAGCTAACTTACCTGACGCTAAGCTAGCTGTGATTCACTCCAGCTGTCTTTCTTCCCGGGTAGCTAGTTAGTTACTTTGCTTAGCAATGTACCCACATAACCATCTGTATTTTCTCAGATTGACGTAGACGAAGAGCTTATTTTTTTCTTTGGGCTATATAGCTACCAATAGATAGTTTCTATAAGCATAAGGCACTCGCACTGTCGTCATAATAATAATAATAATAATAACAACCATGCCCCCGTGCTTCCTATCCATTTTGAGTAGATACGGTTGTATGTATTTCTGGCCAACAGCCTGACTGCCTTTGCTCTCTTTTCTCTCAGACTGGCTACCAAGGTGACCATCGCAGGAGGAGCTTTGTATATTGCCTGTGACTCTGGTTTGTTGGGGAGTAGTGAGCAGGGATCAGTGGCCCTGGACAAGGCAAAGGCTGCATTACCTCCAGCAATACAGGACTGGATGAAGTACTTTGGCCTGGAGGTACAGACGACACACTCATACACACACACCTCACCTAAAGAAAGCAATTAGACAACAAGTCTGCTCAGTTTCAATATACACTGTCCATATCTTACAATTATTTAAAACATCAACATAATCCGTATTCGTATCACCAATAAAATTTAGCTGTTTTCTTCTTAAACCAGAACCTATGTTGCCAGAATTTTGAATTCAAAAACATCCTGTTCTTCTTGAGCTATGCTGCTCACAGACAAAATCAGCCAAAAACATAACCTCTTTGGCAGAGGTAAATAAATACTTGACCTTGAGTAAAGACAGTAGCAAGTAGATTTGTTAATAGATTCTTGAAGATATTTCACCTCTCATCTAAGAGGCGTCTTCGGTTCTGAGTTATGTGTTGTGAATCCTAGGTATTTAACTATTTATTTTTATTTCTTTGCATAACTAAAGGTATAACAGCTCTCATCTATCATCTGCAATTGATCACAGTTTGTATGTTATATTTTACATCCACAGCTTTTAATGGATGGTTATTTACTATATTATTTAACTGTATTATATGTTTGTTCCTAAAGTCGTAATGAATGTTAAACATCTTTATTGTGACTACAATAACCAGTATAGTATAGAAGAATTTCTGGAGAATTTCTTTTAATTAATTGTATTAGATGTTAGTTATCTTATGGTGCTGACTAGCACCTTGAAAGAATAGTCATCAGAGAAATTAGTCTTTCTAATATCATTCTGTATCTTGTTGAACTTGCGTCTGTGGTGTTTTATATAATCACGCAATAATAACGTACATTATATACTATACTATAGCATTGTGTCCTCTCCTCAGGCTCAGCTTCCAACCATGCCGAAGATCGAATTTTCCCCTGTCCAGACATGGAACTCTGGTGAGGAATGAATACAAAGCTCTTTTTCTACAGTATGGCGATTGATTGTGGTCTTTAAGCTTGTACAGAGTCATACTAATCACTTCTTGGATGCAGTTAAGAACCGTGGGAATTTCATTGGTGATCAATTTCAACAGACATAAAAGCATTGAGAGCTTCTGTTATCAACCTTAAGTATAAACAAACTACTCTTCATAAATAGTTTATGTTTTGTATGCCTGAAACCTCATTTGTTTTGTTATTGCAGGTGTGCGGTGGACAATTTCATCACTTTCAGAGGCTCCAACAAAGGCAACTGAATACTCGCATCAGGGTGTGCAGTATCTGAAAGATCTCACTAAGTGAACGGGAACATTGGGCAACCTGACATTCATTAATGTTTCTGACTCTTGCACTTGAGACATTTTCAAAGCCTGTGGCCTCACACATTAAAAAAGAAACTCAACATGAAAGAAAATCCTAAGATAAAGTTAGTTTTCTGAATAACAGAAGCATTGGCCAAGTTGTAAATAATGCAAAAAAAAAAAGTAAAGTGGTTTAAAAAATTCAATAATTTTGTGTATACTAATTTGTTCATGTACAGACTAATTTTTGCGTCCCCTTGTTTTCAAAGTAGCCAGATATTGTAACAATGTGTCTGTTGTATTTAGTTTCGCTAAATGTGACAAATACATCAATCCTAAAACATTTCCAGTTTGAGTCTGTGTACAGTGTCCTACATTGTAGCATTGTATTCAAAAGATGACTGAAGAAAATGTGCAAAAATCTTTATTACTCATGACAGAATAATAATGACACAAATTACCTGTTGATGGTGCTACAGCTGCAGACCAGGGGGGAAAAAAGAGTGGAGAGTGTACACTTACTTGTATTTCCACTCAACAAAAGAACACTTCACAGCCCCACTTATGGAGAGGTACGGTGTTGGCTTATTTTTTTCTTTGATTTATATTTTAATTTTGTTTAAACAAACTACTAATGCTGCCACACACTGTCACTTCTCCACTGTCAAAGTTTGAAAATCTTCAGGCACTCTGCTCAGATGGTGCATGCAGAGATTTCACAGCTAAAAATAACAATAACAGTACACCTACTGATTTACTACTTCACACCAAATGACTTGGAGAAGGCTGAGAATGACGTACTGACACAAGTGAGGATGAACTCCATATTGCAAGCGTATATGTCATGTTTGCAAAAATGTGAGACAGTTACAGCAGGCAGCAACCACATGTAGTTGTTTAAGTGTTATGCCAGTTGATTTAACCTTTTATAATTTATGCACACTTGAATCTTCACTTGAAACTGGTAGTGTGTTGATGAGATGTTTGTGGTATTAAATGATCACAACAGGCAACATAACAAGGCATTTTACACAAGCTAAATATTGTGATCTGCTTGTAGTGATTTTGTTTCCCCCTCTTTTCTTAATCCATGTGATATCAAGCATTAATCTGATGCACTTTGAGGAAACAGCAGAACCTAAACTTTGTAATGTAAACTTTACAGTTAAAGTGCTCCCCACAAAATCAGCAGTATAATTATAAAACCAATGATGATTTTTGTCAAATTTAAAGGACAATAATAGTGTGTTAAGAGCAAAACACAGCACTATTATAAATGAATGGTTGCAAAACCTCTCTCAAGCTGTCAGTGTCTCCACTTCTGAATGAAAACCCAAGAGTAGCCTTCACATATTAAGGTTCACTAAAAGCCATTAAGAGACAAAGATACAGTATGTACAATATTGCAAAATGACAAGCCAGAAGGCACTTGATGATTTGTCTTGGATAAATGGGAATTTAGCATCTTGTTTAGCAGAACAAAGAATCTTATGTTCCTTGTGCTGTTTTAATCTGACTTGGAACTTGTGCAGAAACCTTCCCTCGAGTCAAAACAGGGGGATATGCCCAGCATGAAAATGTGGCTAATTTACAGTCATGGATACTGCAGTGAAAGTTTGGTTCAGAAGTGCAGTGGTATATAACCACATGAGAATAATTATTCTCTATTGTTTCAAGAATTATAAGGGCTTTGTAAAGGTGACTTTAGAAGGCTGCTTTTTATCAACCCCTTCCAGTACTAGCACTGACTAATTTGATATTTTTAGATATAGTATAAATACAATATAAGTAGCTACCGTTACATTAAATGAATTTCTCCATGTAAGGCATCTATGCAGAAGCTTTTACATTTAACCAAAGAAATTAATTTTTTAAGCAGCTTTTTAGTAATTACATAATTACTATGAGGACAGATCAGTGAGTACTTTACAGACAAGTGTAGTATCAGTTGCACTTTGCAGCTGCTGGGCAGTTAAATCTGGGACTGTCTAAATGTAAAATTATATGGGACATTAAAAAGTAAAGCAGCAAAAATAAAACAGTCACAATAGCAGAGCATAGCAGTGCTACAGTTCTGCTATACACACACAGAAGAAAAAGATTGCACTTCTGAACAGTAAAGCCTATTAACTCATCAACTCTGCCATCCATGGCTTCGAAGAACAGTTTGTAACAATGAGTGGAACACAAGTGAGAGAAGGGGGAGACAGGAGAGTGTCCACTTGCTCTAGGTGGTTTTGACCAGGTCATACACATGGATATGAAAGTCATCATCATATTTGATATAGTAGACAGAGGGTTTGGCTGGGACCTGGTAGATGACCAGGCCAGTTCTCTTCACACCCTTGTCTGTTACATACTCCACTTGTTTCCCCACCAGACTCTCCGTCTCTTCTCCTGGCTTCCTGTCCGCAGGCAACAGGTGCTTGTTTTCTGAAGAGAGGCACGAAACATCACAACAACACAAGTGAGGTAGAGCAAACTTAAACACAACAACTTAATATCCAATTTTGTTTCTGGGCAAACAGTTACTTTAGTTTAGTACAGAATTAAGGAATGTCATTCCCCTCAAGCTAAAACCATTTTACAATCGTTTTTATACAAGTAAAAACTAGAGGTCAATTGGTATTTATCATTCTATGGCTGCAGATGATTTTTAGAAGTCAGGGCAGCTGATGGCCAAATAAACAGTAGGATGTGTGATTTTTATAATAAATTATACACACAATTGCTTAATTAAATACTTACTGAACAACAGTCCAATCTGCATTTGTCTCTGCACTACCCTTAAATAAAGTTAATATATGAACTTAATATGAAATACAGGAAACCAGTAATAAAAAATAAACTTTAATAAAGTTAAGGTTTTTTATAATAAATAAAGTTTTAGTGACAGCAGCATTTATCAAGTCTGTGAAATGTATATGTGAAAAACAATTGTCCAATTCACTCAATAATAATAATAATAATTATCAGCTGATAAAAAATGCTACCCTCACAAAAAGTTTTCCAAACTTTTCCAAAACTTAAAATTCCATGCTATTATATTTAATCAGAACTAACTGTAAAGTAAAAAGTGCAAAAACCCAAGACTGTAGTTAAAAAAGGCTCCTATTTTCCTAATGTGTGTTGATTAAGAGTTAAAATGAATATCTGTGTGCACCACAATTTACAAAACAGTCCTATGACCTTCTGGAACAGCCCCAGACTTCATTTTGGTAGAAATATTCTCATAAAGATAAATTTTGACTCTTCCACAAAGAACAATCCCTGATCTTAGTCCAAGCACTTCATTTTGATTTACATATTTTTGCCTATTTGCAAATGGATGGCAAAGCCCCTGATGAAGACATGTCTGAGTAAAGACTGCTAGTGAACTCACATGGTATCCATGTCTACTATAGGCAACCAATTATCATCACACTGTGGCTGCTCATGACCTTTTCCATTAATCAAGATTTTCAAAGCCATCACTCTGTCTTCGCCATGCACACATTACTGGTACCTGCTTCAGGCAGAATCCTGAGGTCGCCATCAGCATAGTCATCCCACAGCTGGTACATATAAAGAACAGGGTCCTTTTCATATGTTATATAATACCAATTGGTCATGATGGGAGCTCTGGAGAGAACCATGCCTCTCCATTCATTCTTCTCTCCATCCTCCTTTTCGAACAGATGCTCCACAGCTTTGCCCACCAGGTCCTCAGCCCCTGTTGGTATCTTGATTTTGTTGTTTGCTGTGGACACACAGGCACCAAGGAAATCCTATTATGTAAATATATCTAAAAAACAAAAAACATTAAAGGAAAATAAAAGCTTGTCCTAACTCACCAACTTTTTCTGTCAGGACTTGCAAGTTAGACACTCTCTCATCCTTGAACAGCTCGATGCCGTAGACACAGTCAAAGCCGTCGTACTTCACCATGAAGAGAGAAGGATTTACACTTAGCCTGTCGAGCACTGTTCCCTTCCATTTGCTCTGATTTCCCTTCTCACGCCAGTTATGCTGAATACGAACTCCCAGGATGCTATTAGGGTCTGGGCTTAGTGTGTCACTCAGTTCCCCGCTGCTTCGCTTTCTGGTGAAACAGTATGAAGAGCGGTTGAGGTTTCAAACAAACTTGGTGTCTCACACAAATCCCAAAAAAAAAAAAACGATATGTGAGTTATTTCCCTAATTGGACTGCACATGACCGAATACTGTTCCTTAAACTCAGGTCACATCAAATCTCGGGCTGCACAATCTTTTACGTAAGCGTCGTCATTAGTAATCTAATCTAATATTTACGTGAAATATCAACAATTTTCCATTTAGGGATATTGTTTCTCTGCATTTGACGCATCGAAATGCTAGAATTAGGAGCAGTGGGCTTGAACCAGCGACCTTCCGGTTACAAGCCAAGTTCCCTTTCCACTTGGCCACGGGCTGCCCTAAAGTGGTAGCACTACATTACTACAACTACGTTACTACATTACTTAGACGGGCCTATTTGATTATTTAAAGGTCCAGTGTGTAAAAATCAGTATATCAGAGAGCATGTCATTCTTTTATCATTTATGCAGTGACTCTCTGCTTCAAAACACACACTCTGTCTGGTTTGTCCATGTGGGCTGCTGTAGCGAGACAATGGACTCTGTAAAGTACGGCCCTTGCTGAAGTACATGTAAATCTAACTATTCTTAAGTGAATGCACTTATTATATATGAAATATATACTGTATATGGGTAGCATATTCAAATTCTGCCATTAAGCGCCTTGAAGTGTTACACAATGGACCTTTGAATGGAGCATGAATTGTGCATTACTTTCGTTTACTGTGATTGACTTCAATGAGTCACACCGGGATTACTGCTTTTGTCATGTAGCTGTAACACTCTCACATTACTGTAGTACATTAAAGAACTACCAGTAGTGGCAGTAGCTTTGTTTCTACTTACCTGCCCCTTTTCTTGGACATGCCTCCAGAGATCCAAAGGATACTGATTAAGAGAGAGAGAGAAAAAACAGGTCAATGCTCAGTTATTTGCGTGACAGCTGACAACTCCACATAAAGTGAGCTACAGCATAATATAAGAAAGGCCCCCTCCTTCCTGTCAGGAGACTGACAGCACCGGCAGCCAACTCGATTAGCATGATGGAATAACTTCCTGGGTATTTACTTGAACTACGCGGCTATATGGAGGTCATAGCCTTCGTCATATGCCCGAGTTTAAGATTAAAAAGACAACTATACTAGAGAATACGTCAGCCATTTCACAGTGTCAGGCACATGACAGCATGTAAACGTAACGTATTCACAGCCAGTTATTCAAACGTTAGCATATTCCACATACATATAACTTGATAAGCTCGATGGACTACGCGGTGAGTCATGCCGAAGCCCACCTGTCCTGGACTGAGCCGAACACACCTCCACCTCACTCTGGGTTAACACTCGTCTGTCTGTCGTAGCTGCACCTCAATGCAGATGTGACTGTAGGTGAAAAGTGGAGGCGGCTAGTAACATCCGCTAATGACAGCTAACAAACACTAGCGTAAAACCGGGCGCCACCTGCCCTGTTCTCACAAATCAATGCATACATTTTATTACCTTTACGCAGATTTCATATCAATATTGTTCAGTTTGCCTGGCGGACAAAATGATCCCACACACACCACCAGTCCGTCTATGTAAATCTCGCGAACGCTGAGGAAAACGGGAGGTGGTGGCGAGAAGAGGGAAAATACACTCCGGTTCCCAGCGAGCCCTCGGCTGCCATGGCCACAGAGCAGAACGTGACCGCTGGCGCAAGGGGCACTGGGAAGTGTAGTTTTTTTGAAATTACAGCCATGGAGACTTTGAAAAACCGGCTCAGCAGCGGTTTCACAACGCTGCAGTGTGTGTGTGATGCATTCGAGCATGTTCGGAAATAGTTCAGCGCCTACAAGCGTCACGTCACGACACGACAAGGTATTCACGTCACAGGTTAACCCACACAACTCCCCCACGTGACACTGGACTTTTGGGATTTGTTGTGACGCAGGAGATGCCTAAAATGTCTCTTAAAGGAGCAGACGGAACAAATATGAAAACTGTATGAAATAGTGTCCAAACTATGTCCTGAGGGAACAACATTTTAAGATTCACCTGTGTAAACAACAAGAGGAAATAATCTTCTTACTTTGAACTATTTTTATTATCTTTGTTAAAATTTTTGCAAATGAACAAATGGGAATCACCTCAACATGTATGTCTTCTTGTCACCCTAGAATATACTTTGGCAAGGGCCTTGCTTTGCAGAAACAACCATACTGTGCCACAATGTTTCTACAACAGGCCTAATAGACAAACAAGCCAGAGGGCATGCGTTTTGCAATTTCAAGCAGAATCTTCCTCTCCGGTATACGAAGACACTGTAGACCCCTGACCCCTTTTTTCTGTGGTTATTGCAAAGTATCAGATGATGTTTGTGTCCTCGTATTTTAGGAATTAATTACTCTCAGTGTTATATTATATATTTTCATCCACACACCAAGCATCCAGGAGAGTTGGCTTTCCTGGAAATTAACAATGTGAATAATGTGGGTGCTCACACCTGCACATGCCTTTACGCTTACAAGATTTGAAAATAAGTTTATAAAGTCATTTTTTGATTAATCAAGTTGTAATTTAACACTTGCATTTAGTTTTCTCTTCAGAAAAGTAAACAACAAGATATATTAAGTTTATACAAGTTTTTACAGAGGGTTTGGATGACCCTGTGGAACTTTGGCGCCCTCAAGTGGCGATTGGGCCTTTCCATTTGGGAACCTCTGACAGAAGTGATAGCAATAGCATCCTCATGTGTCATCAAAGTGATTATTATGTTCAAGTGTTTTTAACATTTATGTCAAAGACTAGTGCAAAACAAATGACACCTTACATTCAAGAATTTAATGAGCATCTTTAGGTCATTTATTTACTACTTAATGTACAAAACCAGTAGCACAAGTAAAGGCTCACATGAGTAGCATGATGGGCTTTGAAAACAAACTTGTTAGTGACACAGGCTTTAAGTCATATTCACCTGTCGATTCCTTCATAATAACTTTGCAATGGCTCTTAGTGTCGAAAAGAACAAAATTTTGAACGCTAAAATATTTTTTTCCTCAAAAGCTGACTTATTTTTTAACCAGTTAAGGTCATGTTAATACATGTTACGTATTTTCACAGACCAAAATGTGTGCATTACAGTTATGCACATTTTAAATGCATACTGTGCCATCAAAATAAACAGGGCCTTTGTCTTTTAACCTCAACAGTCACAGCATTGCATTGTCAAACTGATATTACTAGCGGGTTATTCATCACACTTTGAATCCATTCCCTGAAGGTTGAAACACGTGTGTAGACATCAGGCGTCCTGGGGTTTCCACATCGCCGCCCAGAGAAGGAGACGACACCTGCTGCAGCTCCATCACACACCAAAGGACCACCTGAATCCCCCTACAAGACAAGTGAAACTTAGAAGAAGGTACGTTTTTATATACCTTATTATTGAGAGTCCAGTTAGTATATTTTCTTACCGAGCAGAAACCTTGAAAGGCCCTTGACCCAACACCGCAAACCATTGATCTAGCTATGGGAACCCTTCCCCATCTCCGACGACACATTCGCTGAGGCAGAGTGGTTACGTTGACTTCCTGAAGTGTACGTGGTAAGGTGTTGTTATCTCCTATGTCACCCCAGCCTGCTGTGATGCAGCGACTCGCTGTGTTCACCCTGTCACTTTTCAGAGAGATCAGCTGCACTGCTTCTGTCAGGTTAGCCCTGCCGTTGAGCTACAACATGGAGATGAATGTTTAAAAATACAGATATTGTGGATTCTCACCATGTTGTATAGTTTTTTCTGGGCAAGCTAGACCCATTAAAACACTGCATACTTATAATCTAACACAGACAAAAGTTTAAAGCATCATCACCTGTAGGAGCATGATGTCATTTGCATGGTTATCATAGTTGGGGTGTGGAATGGATCGAACAGATCGGAATTCCTGCTTTGTATCCTCATTACCTGAGAGGGAGTCAGCTCCGAGCACAACAGTGTACGGGCTACAAATCACAGATGAATAAATACTGGACATTAGATATGTTATTAAGGCTGCAAGTCTTGACTCACTATATTGGATTGTGTGTGTGTTCAGATGAATGGAAGACTCAGGGATATTACCAAATAAAAATGCTCCTTATTGTAACTTGTAAAAACATACTTTCATGATGGATTGTCCTTGTAAATCGGTGTTTCTGTGAGTTATCTTTTACATGAAAGGAAACGAGTAGCTGCGAGAATCTCATATCCCCAAAACTTTGTCAGTATGTTGTGGGAAAATATTAAATCTGTTCCGAGAGGTGTCTATCAGCTTTTAAAATGATTTCAAATCCCAAGGTCTGTCAAGAAATAAAAGAAAACGACAGCAACAAAATCTTTATAGATCTCTTACCTCCGTAGCTCACAATGTGCTGCTGTGAGTACGAAGTCTTCTCTCACCAGAACTCCTCCACAGTTATGGCGACCTCGAACTTGCAGCGAGGCCATGTAGGGTCGTGAGTGTGGGGCAGCATCTCTGCCATTAACGATGTGAGACGCCTCGGCTCCTGAAATACAAAATACATCATGATTTAAATCATCAGTGGTTATTTGCTTCAGGATTTTTTTTATCATACAGTATAACTTACTATTTAGAACTGAGAGCAGCAGGAGTATGACAATAACTGCCATGGTCTCTAGTCAAATCTATAGTTTCCCCTTTTGATTATATAATTCCTCAGAGAGAAAAAAACAAAGCACATCTTGCTTATTTTGTGGTCTTTGTTGCTTCAGTGAATTTGCCAACATGCTTTTTTGTGAAGTTGCTGTTGCTTGGATTACAAAAGATGTGGTTTATTTGCAAAACAGAGTTTCCTAAAAGATGCATGGGATGGTTGTGGTCAAGGCTAAACGGTTTTAGACATGAAGACATGCTCAGGAAGTTCACATAACGCTACAGTGTGTCCCCTACGATCATGTCCAGTGGTTATATCACAGTATATCACATGTTTTTTCAACATGACAAAACATCTATCTATCTATCTATCTATCTATCTATCGTACACATACAGTTAGAGCCATATTCTATTTGTTTTTTTTAAAGACACTTTGCTGAGAATCGGCGTAGCCCACTCGAACATTTCTCTGAACTGCATGAGAAACACGGTAAACTTGAGAAACCACAGTTTCCAACCTCGTGTGCATGTCAGCGTTCAGACCAGACTTCTGCATGTCTTCCTGTGAGGTCAGCTACATGTTTTTTTACAGTTTTTCTCAGTCGCTTTGGTGCTTTTCTCAGATCAGAATGAAAATTCAGGGGAAGAGGGAGAAGAGGCCAAATACATAGGCAGATTCCTAATGAAATTAGGGCTATAGTTGTGAACCATATTGTCAATTACGGCCTCACAATGGCTGAGGCTGGTGGGAGGGTGCAACCAAATGTTTGAAGAACCACTGTGAATTCAATCATTCAAACATTTGGTAGGGAGAACAGGTATGTATAGTATTGGACAGTAATCAAACATCTCATGTTTACTGTACATTACTCTGCACCACATAGGATTGAATGACAACCTTGCATTTGTGCACAAAAGGGTGTCTCTTATGTTTGTTCTAAATAAGTGACTGTAGTGTATTTTTCTTTTGCACAATGCAGGAGAATTGCAAAGACCATATACAGTAAAAATGTGAAAAGTACGTAATCAGTGTCTTGTACTCACCTACTCCCCTAACTACAGCAATGTGTGACTTTACTGTAGTTTTCAAATGGCTTTACAAGTAGTGTATAGTGCTGTCTTGAGCATTTTCAGGTGACACTGAGGTCTGACCTTTTTTTTGCATTGGAAAACACTTGTGAGAATAAACTGATCATAATGAAATGACTCATAATCAAAACTTGACAAAGCCATTTGACTATCTTGTTCAAAACGATGGTGTCAAGACTTCTCAACTTGATGACACTGGCAGTTTCATTGACATGAATACTTGCTTTTGAGGAATGGACTGTCCATTTTGAGCAAGTGACGTGCTTTTGCAGATTATCCACTAGGTTTTGCAGTTTGCACTAATTGTTTTGAGAAATGCAAGTTGTATTTGTAGTGTTCATCCCAAGAGCAAGGGAATAAAAAGTAAGATAAGATGAGGTAAACTTTGTTTATCCCTCATCAGGGAAATTCACTCGTTACAGCAGTAAAAATTGTTAAAACAGACAGCAAAATCAGACAACACATGAAAAACAAGGGTTAAAGGAAGGTAAAACAGAAAAATAACTAATGGCTAAAGGCTATGTGCATTAAGTACAAGAAAAGGATAAGGGCATTATATACATGGAATGAAGGCTAGAGAATATTGCAAGTTGCAGGTAGATGCATAAATAAATACAGTGTGTTGTCAATGAGCAGGCTCAGTAAAGAATATAAATATGTATAAATATTGCATACAATGTTCTATGTTCACATGGTACAACTATTATACAATTTTTATTTTCTCACTATTATGTAAAGCTGTGCCCTGACTTGGACACAGTAAACATGGCTCCTGTCACTGTGTTTTATCATCATCCTTGATGAGGCCCCTTGTCTTGAGTGAAAAAGCAACAGATCTAGTGATGGAGCAAGGTGAAGTGCATCAGCATGTGATGCTCTTGATTCTAAGTAGTCTTTTCACCACTTTATTTTTTATTGTGAAAGAGGAATTTTACGCACTCTCTTGCCCAGTCAAACACTGACCCAGAATAAGACCGGAGCAGCAATAGTGTTGTTTCTGAACCCAGTCCACTCCTTGTGTAAAGAATCAAATCAGCCACACTGCATACTTCTCTTTTTTTAGGTCCTATAACAAGGAAGCGGCATCGTCCTACTTCACAAAGTTAGGTGCAACTCTGTTACAAACCACAGAGACCACAGTTTCACATTAGAGCATCAGTGTTCTCATAGTCCCAGTTATGAAACCCATGCTTCTACTTTTTTTAAAGTCCATTTCATTACTGACTGTCACACTTTTTTATGTGGGTGTTTTATGTGGACAGGCTTCAAAATTTGAAACTTTTCTTCAACTGACAATAAAAGGCTTCAAACCAGAGGTCTCAAACTCTTGGCCCGCAAGACAACTGTGGCCCTTCAAGCGATTCCATGCGGCCCACCACTTAAATGTTTTTTATATAAAGACTCATTTTGCATGATAAATATTTTTTATTTTTTTTTTGTAAATCATTATGTATCAAAACAAATATGGAGGCTCAAAAGGGCCAAAATTTAATAAATAATTAAATGTGTCATGGGTTAGGGTTAATTCAATACATTTAATTATTTAATGACACATTTAATGAATTATTTAATGGTGTATTTATTTATTTAATGTTGGCCCTTTTGGTCCTCCATAAACAAGCACCTTTGTTTTGAAATTATGTAAAATATTGTGACCAATGTTGTTGTGATAATTGCTCATATGACAGATTTGTTTTTCCTGACAGAGTTAGTGTTTTTTTTGACTTGACGGGCCCCTCTTACGAGTCTTGAAGCTCATGCAACCCCCAGGTCATTTGAGTTTGAGATCCCTGCTTTAAACAACTTTTTAAGTTAACAAAACACATTTTACTCATTGGTGAGTGGAAATCAGTTTTGCAGTACGGAATATGGGCCTTCAAACTAACATAATCTCATGTCTGCATCGTAATGAAGATTCGAAACAGCATTTGAAATTAAGCTTTTTATTCCACATTCCAGATAAAGTACATGTTATTCTTTAAACACACAGATACATCTGCGACATCAGGAAAGTACGCCACAGAGTGCTTTGTTAAAGTTCTTTTTCTTGAGAATTTCTTTGATCCACGGCAGATATTTTGATACATCTGTGTAGACGTTGGGTACATTTGGGTAGTCACAGTTTCCTCCCAGGTTGAAAGACACAACACCAACTGCTGTACCACCGCACACCAGAGGGCCTCCGGAGTCACCCTGTGAGGAGCAAGAAGAAGGATCCTTATTTGTTGATTCATTATTTAAGACTAGAAAACGGTGAGACTCGACATGACCTGAAATCATACCTGACAGAATCCTTTATTTGTTCCATATCCACCTGCGCAGATGACATTGGCAGGGAGTTTGATTTTCAATTCTTTCCATTGTGTGGAACAGACTTTCAGGTCAATGACAGGCAGCTCCACCGCTTGCAGGACATCAATAGTGTGACCGTCTGTTTTTATTTTCCCCCATCCAGCTACACGACACTTTGATTTATCCTTTACGTCATTCTTGGTCTTTGGAAGTTGAATCGGTTGTATTCTGTTGCCCAGTTGAGGTTTCTTAGCCAGCTTTGGAAACACACAATCACAAGTTTAAAAGGTGAAAGATTTCCCATATTAGTCATCACGATTGAAGATGATGCCGTGATAGTACCATGAAGTCTTGGAAACAACGCAAAAATTAGCCTATTCATTTACAATGGACTTACTCTGAGAAGCATGATGTCATTACCCTTTGACACTTTCACATAATCTGGGTGCATGCATCTCTTGATGACATCATATCTCTCTGTGCCGTTGCGAACCTTCTTGAGATTGTGGTTCCCAAGTACAACACTTGAAGGCTTGCTGAATGGGTGATGATTGAAAGATCGTCAGTAGTTGTTCAGTAGATTCATAAAATGTAAAATGAAGCAGATTTCTTAAAGCGGAAGAACTCACTGTTTGTTACAGTGTGCAGCCGTGACCACAACGTCTTCACTGACCAGGAATCCTCCACATATATGACCATTGTCGTTCTGCACTGAGGCCATGTACAGCATTAAGTTATCCGGCACTTTTTTACCACGTATGATCTCACTCGCCAGCGCTGTCAAAATAAAGTCAATAAAGGATGAGATGATGTAGGAAATTTGTGTATATATATATAATAAGTAATCATTTTATTTAGTAATCTTACCTTCTTGGCTGAAACATGTCAGAAGAAAAAACAGAACAATGTGTAAGCCACACATTGTGCTGGTAGCAGACTAGCAGACCCAACCTGTAATCTTGAGGGTGTCACCCTTTTTATACAGCCGTGTGCTTTAGTAAGTGACCTTGCGGTTTTAGTTATCTTCTTCATCTTGCCTTCTGTGTCTGCAGCTTCTGTGCATACGTGCATCATATGTTAGGGTGTATGTGTGTGAGCAGTATTGGTATGAGTTGTCATGCACCATTGTCATTGTTAGAGTAATTACGTGGCTTATTTTTCTGCTGCCTTATGGTCCGTCTATTAGTCACTAGTCATTTAGAATATCTCCCCATATTTATTTAGGTACTCATATGTATACCTGTTCTTGTTAACACAAATATCTAATCAGACAGTAACAGGGCAGCAACCCAATGTATTCTAGGCATGTAGACATGGTCAAGATGACTTGCTGAAGTTCAAATGCAGCATCGGAATGAAGAGGAAAGGTGATGATTCTACTGGTGATCTACTGGGATTTTCATGTACAACCACCTCTCACAGAGGATGGTCAGAAAATATCAACTGAGCTTCAGGTTTCTAGTGAAAAGAGAAGACTCATTTGAGATCATAGAGCAGCAACGGTAACTCAAACAATCATTTGTTACAACCTACAGTAGATATACAGAAACCATCTTTTAAGGCACATCACACTGAAACCATGAGGTAGATGGACGACAGGAGCAAAAGAGCACACTGGAGGGCACTCCTGTCAACTAAGAACAGGAAACTGATGAAACACTTCACATAGGCTCACCGCAGTTTATGCTGGTGTTGGTGGTTTAATGGGGTGGGGGTTATTTCCTTGTCATGTTTTGTCACAGTCTGCTGGTAAATAGTTGCGGAAAATATTCATGTCTTTATGGTCATAGTGTAGCATCTTCTAATGGCTACATTTAGCAGGATGACATAGGGCAAAAGGCGGGGGACAGGTTGCCAGTCCTTTACAAGGCCGCATAGAGACAAACAACCATCCACTCTCACACCTGTGGTCAATTTAGAGTGTCCAATTTGCCCAATCCCCAAATCTGCATGTTTTTGGACTGTGTGAGGAAACTAGAGAATATCACAAAGCTCAAATCACCGCAGACTGCATTTTTGAAGCTGAACTTTTGCATCAGCTGATGAATCTGCCACAACTGCCAGATGCTATGATGTCAGTCTGAACCAACGTATCTGAGGAATGTTTCCTGCACCTTGTTGAATATATGACAAAAATGATTGAGACAACTCTGAAGGCAGAATAGATCCAACTCAGTAGCAGCATGATGTACCATATAAAGTAGCCAGTGAGCATAGTGTTGTGAAGTGAAATGAAATGAAAGACTAAGATCATTTCCTTAGAAATTACATACAGGGCTAGGGGCTGCATTTTACTTTTGTTATGATGTCATTGCACCAGATGAGTAACAAAAACCACAGTTACAAAATTCAGACTTGAGTATCACAGTGGCAGTTATGACACTAACGCTGTCGTTGTAATCACTGACAATGAACAGCCTGTGGATAATTATGTCTCAGGCTGTCACTTTATTGTGTTGTATTTTTGATTAATTCATATTTTTCAGGATAAATCTCTGGGTGTAAGTCGATACAGTAAACCCTCCTTACAAGTTTTAAGTCTTGTGTTGTAAAGTTCTGTCTAGAACTCTTGATAAATCATCCAAGTCATGATATTTTCAGGACAAACTCCAATTCATGGGAATTGCAATACTACACATAGAGCCCAGCTGTTACTGTTACTTTGGTCAGTTCCATGTAATATCCATCAGAGAGGCCCAGAGATCACTGAATACATTTTAAAGTTGTTCTATGTTTGACCATCAGAGGGCGTCATATCTCTAACAATAAAAGTGTGAAGTCCCAAATTGAGCCATCTAATGAAACGTCTATGAACATCTGCCTCTGCCTTCTGTTACACATTCAAATAAATTCCCTTTGCTTTTAGCAAAGCAGAGGAACTTGGTTATTTGACCTGAGTCTTATTTTTTGTAGTGTAATTTGCTTGCTTCATTCTTCTTCATTCGTCTTGGATTGTTATTCTGCTGTGTGTCACTTAATGTGTGCTCCAGAACATGAACCCACTGAAAATCCTGTTTTGATTTAGTCAGGCCAGTTTTTTAACTGTAACATTTGAACAGTCATTTTAACATTTTCCTGTAGCAGATTCAAAAATGTGTTATTGTCATTATGCATACAAATAACGGAATTTTGTTTGCTAACTCTTCGCTTCAAAAAGGCACAATACCTTGGGATCAAGACACACTATAATTTATAATAACACTATAAATAAACTGTACAATAAAAGTACATACAATACATGTCAGCAGTAATGTTGTTGAAAAAGAAAAGTTTGCTTTATTATTATTTGTGAACTAAATATTGTTGCGTATCAAAACAAACACATTTATTTTGAAATTCTCCAATTCAATCCAACTTTAATAAAATAAAAATGGCATATTGTTATATGATTTTAAGCTCATATAGTCCACACCTGCTGAACAGTTGCCTTTTCCCCAAAAAGTTGGGCTTTTTTTCACTCGATCGATCCCCTACTGACCAGACTAGACACTCAGTGGCACCCAGGTCATTGAGTGAGTGTGTGTGCCTGCAGGGGTTTGTATAATTATAAATAAATGAAATGGGGAAAAAGAACAAGTAGGACAAGAGTATGAAAAGAAAACACCTGATGTAGACTAAAATTCTAAAATAGAAATATTACTTTTCAATTGTGTAAAAAATAGACAAGTTTAATATTTCAAGTTTGATAAGGAGACCGACAACAACAGCAAACAACAAACTTGAAGCTTGAAGAAACAGTGCAGACCTTCTGGAGTCGAAACAAATCAAGCTTTAATTCTGTCGCCACTGAGTCTGGCAAGGTGTATTAGTGGTCATTTATATTTAATGTACTGTATGTATCAATATACAATTGAGATTTCGTCTTTCTGTGCTCTCAGTATTTACAGTACAGCTGTTTACTCTGGTTTGACTCTTAGGATGAAGTTTAGTAATCAGGTCCACAGCTTCTGTCTTAGAGGAGAAAACCGTTTCTGGTTTGAATGTGTGAATTAGTTGTTGTGCCTGGAATTATGGAGTTATACCTGCCTTATATACAGAACCTCATGCACTTTATTCTGCGTGGTGTCTTTCTAAAAAGCTGTAACAAAAGACGTTGAAACAGTAGGAAGGTGTGGCCTTTTGATCATTAAAACTAAGGTCTTTAAAACTGGAAACACGAGCATTCAGCTTAATTTACACACCTTTATTGTCCCACGAGAGGGAATTATGAAACCCCCTTCCATCATCTCTCTCAAACATTGAGAGTAATTGCAGTGGACAACTTCTGGCTTTTGTCTGTGTGTCGGTGGTGTTTGCCTCTGTGGCTTGTTGTGAAGACTCCAGTCACAAACTGTGAGAGCAGAGACAGAGTGAATGCAGATAAGCAGGTCAGTTAGTGACAGAAAGCTACACCAGATTACTCATGCTTATTACAGCATTGTGAGGGATGCAGCTACTGATTTATTTCTATTTCTTAATGGCTTATCAGGATGTGAACGTTAATAAATGAATAAATTACAGATGTGAATGAATGTGGCCCACAGTTCCTCGTTTGATTGCCAGCACTATCTACATTTCACAAATATGATACAGAATTTATATTCGTTTATTAATCATTGGCCACAATTTGAAACAAGATTGTGTTCATACTAACTCCAAGGTCCAGTGTGTAACATACTGAATATACCATCTATTTTCTTTTATTTTTGATTGTACAGTCCCATGAATGTATGAATGTATGTATAGTCCCTCATTTTCTCATTTTCTTTACCACAAAATGAGCCCTTTATATTTACATCAAGTGAAGGTCCTCTCTCCATACATGTCACACCACCACATTAATAAATGTAATTTCATTTAATTTTAATGGAAAAACTAAGCACCTTTATCTGCACTCTCGGTGAAGGGCTGCAATGTATGCAACTTCACCCATAGCATTTGCTCAGTCCTACATACTGTATCTTTAAGTTGTCGTGGTTGGTTTCCAGCATGATGACTGACCCTGACCGAGGGACCTGACATTTGCATGTCATGCTCTTTGTCTGATACAACCCACTGGTCTTTAATCCAATAAAACCTTCTCACCTGCTCTGTATCAAGAGCAACCTTTTTTGACGTGCACTGTATGTTAAGGAAGAACAGGCACCTGTTAATCTTTGAACTGAGAAGCAACTGCAGCGTTGAAGAAACATCGCCATGCATGATTCATGACAAAACAGAGTCTGTCTTGTTTCACTGGCATGAAGAATTACTTCACACTCAGCAGGGCTTGAAGGGCAGGGTGGATAGGCTTTGGCACAACTCACACTTTGCATGAAGTAGTAGCACCGACTTTGGTCTTTTCTAGTCACTAACGGCCAAAGACAACCTTATGATGTTGACTGGGACGATGGCCAACATGTGACTGGCCTGCTTCAGCTGACCAAATGACATACCGTAAGAGGAGAGGGTCTGTGGCCTGGGAGAATGCCACCACCTTTTCTGTGATCTTACGTGTTTAGATTTTACTTAACGTTATCTTTTCCATACGTGAATATTTTCCTATATTTTGATGGCTGAAAAGTCATGTGATTGCTGTAACCAGGCCCCATTATATTTGTAGAAAGTAGTAACTGAAGCTACATAAAATACAGTTTCTTGATGGAGGTTACTCGTGTTAGTCAGGCCCATATGTCAATTTAATGTTTCCTCAATATTACCTCACAGCAAAAGGGCCTTTCTGTATGGAGTTTGCGCGTGTGTGAGTTTTCTCTGGGTTCTCTGGTTTCCACCCACAGTCCAAAAATATGCAGAGGTGAATTGGACAGTCTAAATTGATTTTAAATTTGATTTTCTGGCGACCTGTCCAGGGTATACCTCACCTTTCGCCCCGTGTCAACTGGCTCCAGCCACCCCACATTTCTTCCATAAGGTACATTCAATCTCAAGTACTTACTGGTTGCTTGGTGACCTCATGGTGAAGAGCCACAAACACATAACACACTGTAATCAGAGCAACATATTAGCCAGGCATCATTATACTACCCATTTATCCACCCATGTTAGACGTACACTCATCTACTTTCCTTACTCTTAGTCTTATCCATTCGGACACATGCAGCCATCCTTCCATCCATCTCTTCACCTCACCCACTGGTGCCTGGCTCTGCTGCAGGCATCCTGAGAATGCCTGACTTGGGGTTTGGCCGGTCTGCACAGCATACCTGCGCTGTGGCATGGCAGGGCTTTAGGGGCGCATGTGCCACTCAGCAGCCTCATCCAATGTTGAGTAAGTGGCTTCAGACATGAACACTAATCCACTCAGTGATGAGAAGGCCACAGACTGATGGCTGTGCTACAGGCTGCCAAGGCTGTCAGAGCACTGTCTCTGCTTCAGACAGAGCACAATGGAGACCAACTCTGGACTTCAAAGGGAAATTATTGTGACTTCAACAAAATTATATTTCCTTTGCAGGAATTTTGACTGTGATTGATCACTTAGTTCATGTTTTTAAGCTATCTGTTCCAAAGGAGGTACAGGACTATGAACTCTATGACTGCTTTAAGTCTTCAGAAACACGGGATGCCTACATTTTACAAGGTGTCTACAAGGATGATAGAATTTTTATTCACATTACCAGCCACAGTGTTCAATTCAAACTCAATTCCAATAAGCTACAAATCAGATTTGTGAACAACAACAGAAATATTTGTAAGACCACTCTATATTGAAATGGGGGACCGAACTGATCAAATTAATGGAAAACAATTTGAAGTCATTTCAGCCTGGTAGACTTTGTGAATTAAAGCTGCAACAAATCCTTAGCAAAAATCCTCAAATCGCCAAAATAAGAATTAAGACAAAGCAGTGAATAAATTCCCTACTGTATTCTCATGAATTCGGTCATAAACGCAGTGTGTATACCCAATACCCATACACACACTCACATATGCGCACACAAACTCACATGCAAACTCTTCCATCATCCACCCTTTAGTTCGTCTATTCAGCATTATAACTTGGGCTGTTTTTGTAACAAAACAAGGCCTAATCCTAAATTCAGAGAACTGTGAATGTGCCTCAACAAATGGCAGACAAATGAGAAGGATTAGCGAGGGCCTGTGAAAGAGTGAAAGGTTTGCCATTGATCTACGGTGGTCCTGTTCTCTTTCAGGGCCACTCGGTTTGAAAACCCCACTGAGTAAGAGCATACAGGGCCACTCCAGAGCCCCCTAGGCCACCGAGGGACACACAACAGCCACAATTAGTCTCAGGAGCTGTAATGGCAATTCAATAAGCGCTTTAAACTTGTGCCTTAGTCTGACCGCCACCCCCCAAACCCCTCCCATCCCTCCCATTTTCGTCTACATACATAAGATTGGTATTATGAGTGGCGAGGGGTTCTTTTTTTTTTTTATCTTTCCCACCCACCACAGTTCTTTTCAGTCACTCTGAGAGAAAATGACCACACAGGGTTTCAAAGGTTCCAGAGGCTATGGTTTGTTGTCGCTGAAGCAGCATGACTTGTGCCCCTGTAGATTTTGGCTAAAGCCCTCAAAATGGGTTCCTATTATTACATTTTTTCTGTCACTCAGCTGCAAATTAATTTTGAAGCATTCACAGTAACCTTCTCTGTAAATACCAGTTTTGTCATGTAGAATACCTCTGTCCAAGACATGCACTTCATGGCGAGTGTTTAAGAGTGCAGACATTTCTATTAAAATCAGCTTGTTACACTGATGAGGACCTTGCAGTTACATAATGACCTGCCATAGAGCAAACAGGTGCTATCTGATAAACACTAGCATCTGTCTTCTGTTTAACATGGATCAGATCAAACGCAGCCCAAACACCTGTCCGCTCAACATCAACACATATTAGCAAAGGAAGAGCCGGTGATGTCTTCTGGGTGGCTGTCATTTCCATCCTCCTGGGTTCTGTTTGTGACATTCCTCGTTGATTTGCACATTGTTTAGGATTTTTCTTTTGCCCCGTGATCAAAGGTCCAAAGCTTTTGATCAGGACTTCCAAGGGGTCCCCATTGTTTTTCTGGCAAGCACGCTGACAGGACAGTGGTGGAGCAATGATAATTACAGCTCCCATTTGGTGTCCTTGGAGCTGGCACCAGCAGCCAGTCGCACCCTCGGGCCAAGAAGAAAGGAAAGATTCTTGAATGGTTAAAAGAGAAGTGCAGAGAAGAGACGGGAGACACATTGATAGAGCAGCGAGTCGATCAAGAGAACAGGCAGAAAACGGGATTACTCTGTGTTTCTGCTGAGTCTTGGACATAGATCGTACATGTACAGTACCTGTCAGAATAAAATGCACTGTACTTTCTTGTGTTAAAAATATATAAGCGTAGATGTTAGCCATGAATGTTTGTAGAGAAACTTACATTTTACAAGTTGGGACAGCACTCCATGTGGTTTATTGCACATTATTAGACCTTTAAAATCATTTACTCGGTGCTGCAGATACAAAATAGTAATGACTGTAATGTCATTGAGTTTCAGTATGTTTTCTCTCTGGAGCATTTGTGATGTAACTAGTAACATAATCACCTTCTGTGGCAGGTTTGTTAGGGTAAAGAAATCTAAGGTATACTCCTGTATAAACCAGCAGATAGTTCCTTTATCTCAGGGAGGGGGGGGATGCGGCAAGCCTCCATCTGTCTAAAGGAAGAAAAAAAATCTGTTCACCAACATATGTTTCTCCCTGTAATGTCATCTCTGCTGGCCTTGCAACTGATGATGTTTATACTTCAGTGTCTGTACTGGTTAAAGTAAATAAAAACAATGAATTTGGAACTTAAGATGATGCTGGTAGTGTTACCCTCACAGAGAGCCAGACTGTTTCCCCCTGTTTGTGGGAAGCTGGCCAACAGTCATCTGCAGTGATCTTCTTTTATGGCACATGGTAAATGTGTATTTCCATGAACAGACTCAGACTCTTCCCTTTAAATAGCTTGACTGTATTTTGAAGTTTAAATGCAAACGTACAACTACATTGTCATTGTAGCAGCCCTTCAAAGACTACATGGCTGAGGACAAAGACGTTTGCATGGCAACAGTATTGCCAGACCCCCCATACTGATTTTCTTTTTTTGTACCACACCCAGACTTTTGGAAGTGAGCTGCAGTGTGACTTCATGCCATTCTGACCAGACATGTACCCCGTCACAGTAATCTCACATTATGACAGACTGAAAGGTTGGCCTTTATTCACCCCTAACAGCTACTATTCATCCACAACTCTCCTTTCTGTTCACTGAAAGGACCAAGTGGCCTCCTGTGCCACTGGAGGGCTCGCCTGTGTGTAAATGACCTCGATGCTCAATTGTTCATAGTTCATAACCGCAGACCTTTCAGCAGGCACAGGGAGGTCCTGCACATCAACGGCTCTCCCTCTGTGTGTTTTGTCATGATCATGATGAAGAAGGGGCTCTGATGTCGCAGAGCTCTGATAGAGATGTTACCCACACTTAACAGTCGGTGGCAGGCACATGGCGAGATTTAAATCCCATTTTATTCATAATTCTGCACATCATTGAGTCATGGCGTTTGATTTATCCACATCTTTTATTGAAGTTTACCAAACTCAGCATGAACCAAGGCACATTAAAATGAATTTACTTGCCTGAAATGATTTCAAGATATTACTGACCAGTTAGTTTATGATAAATGAGTCACAAATGGGCCAATATCCAGTAGTATTACCATACAAAAAGAGCTGAATATGGACTTGAATGCAGTTATTTTTTTCCGTTAACAGTAGGACTACAATCCAACACAAAAAAAGTCAACAATAACAATAAACATCAACCTGAAACAGTTAAAGAGTACAAAATGTTTTAAATATATTAAATGCTCTATTAGCAACAGGTTTGCTGTTGAGAAAATGTTAGCAAGCATTGACAGAGAGGCAACATGTAATAACCACAAATTAATATTGTTTTGCTTCTGTGTTGTCTGATGTACCCTCCATTATAATACACTGAAATACACACGTGCATTATTGGACAACAGATGTAAGACAGAAAAATCAGAGACACTGATTCTAATCTCTTAGTCGTGAGCTGTTGGACGACAGACGTTTTCTAATCGAGGCATGCACATACACACGGAGGGCATCTCAGGAAATCCAACATGTAATCCCAATAGTTAGCTTAGTTTCTGTGGTGTCATATGTATAAATGTGCATAATGCTATACATACTGTACCATACAGCATATTAAACTGTGCATCTGTTAATTAAAATGTACCGTATATGAGACACTTGTAAATCAATAAATATTGGAATTTTGAATTGAATTAGAAATGAGTTTAGCATGGTTTGGTAAATTCCCTTGTCATTTTTGTGATGCTAATGATGATGATGATTATTATTATTATTGTTGTTATTATAAAGAGAGTTATGAAAGTTTTTGCTAACGCTGCATAGCCAATGTTAAATGCTGTTTACTCACCAATCTACCAGTTACTTATTCGCACAACTTTGTAAGTTAAGCATCAAATTAATTCTTCTGTCTACAGCAGTAAAAGGCTCTGTTCACTTGTTTTAGTCTTCTCTTCCACTTAATTTTTAGCCAGTCCATGTTTAAAATATGGCATCCAGTCTGCCATGAGTAAGTTGCCTTTGTCTGACGATGAATATAAACAATAACCACCGTCTGTACCCACCATCAAACCATGCACAGCAGAAGAGAAACATGACAAATATCACCTTTAAACAAAACAAAAATACCTCGGACCATAAACTACCTCCAATAGGTGTGTGTCCCATTATCTTAATGTGCTAGATACATCCCTTGTTAGTTAGTGGAACATCTGAAATGCTGTACTTAACAAACTAGTGGCCAGACTTTATTTCCAAGCCTTGCTGTCCGTTTTCAGTCATCTTTCAGTCTCTTAAAAGTCCCCAAACGCCACTTTGCATGCACCTCAGACACACAGATGTACACATACTGTAACCAGACAGATTCTTGAAGAAAGTGTAATTCTACGATAAGTCTATTGGACTGTATTGCAGAACATCATTAGACAAATGGTGAAAATAACTTAAACATACATATTATACTAATGCTACACATGTTACAGAGTTCAACAAATGTACATTTTTGTGACAGGATAGGATACAAAAAAAATGAAAGATCACGTTCCAATCAATACTAGGATGAGGAGTCCGGTGAACCAGCCAGTTGGCGGTCAGAGTTTGGATCACTGGAAAGCTAGGATGGGAGCATAGGCAGGAAATGAGTGGATGGGTGTCTTCGTCGAGCCTTGTGTCCTCGCCGTGGCTTCCCACGTCCATTCAGTGAAACGAACATTTGTCTGCCGCCATGTTTCCACCTGAGGGAGGCATATGTGTTGTAGCCGTTCTCCTCAATGCGCTCCTTGAACTTACAGCTCGGGTTGTACTTCACCTGTGGTCAGAAAGACAAGTGTGAGGTTAAGGAGGTTATTACAGAGGAGTAAACTGACCAGCTTCCATGAGGTATTAAGAAATTAAAGAGATAGTTCTGTTTTTTTGTGGGATTAACAGCTTCTCAAAACTGAGTACAATGTCAAGAGCGTGTTGCCTTTTCTACTGACATTACTGACCGAAGGAAAAATCTGATTTTCTCTATGGACTTTGATGAAGAGGTTTGCAAACTGTTTCTGTCTCCAGACAGAAAAGACTATCTAACAGTGAGAAAGCAAGGGAAACATATTCTCAAGGTATTGTAGACATAAGCAGGCGTAGATTTGTTTCTCTATGTCCCTAATATCCATATCACTAGTGAGAGCGAGTGTATGGGTCACAGGCTGTTTCACTGCCTCACGCTAGGCAGTGAATACACTTACACAAAACTTGAACTATCCCTTTATTGTCTATGTTTACAATAAACCATTCTGAATGCTGGGTTCGATTTTCCATAACAAAGAATTTAGGCATACATGCAAGTCCTTAAACTATCATTTAAATGACGGTTGTAGTAAAATCTATCTCTTTTCATGCAGTGTCCTCAGAAGAATAGCTGCGCAAACCTTTGTGTGTGTGCATGTGTGTGTGTGTGTGGTGAAATGTCTCTTAGGTTTCTCAAATGCAACAATGCAACCACAAGAGATTCTGCCCTAACTTCTCTTCCAGATCATTTTCCTGCCCTCTCTGAGCTCTCTGTGATAGCATCAGGATAATATGGACCTACCGTGTATCACCTGCCTTTCTGTTTTTATTTGAGGTTTCAGAGTTTTTGAAGGCCCGGGTCTTCAGGTCTATTTATGTCACATCGTCTGTGTTACCTTGTTTGAGGCACTTGTCTTATCACTGCTGGCTGACTGATTGCTTGTCTCTGATTTCTCTCTTTTCTAAGATGTAAATACATGGGCTAGACACCACATATCGCAGGTCTGATGTGCGGTGTGTGATTTTAACAAAGAGAGGTGATTACTATTGAAAGCTTGCTGCGCAAAGCAACAATTGGCAGATGACACGCACACTCTTAAAAGAGCCCTCTTAAAAGAGGCCAGCTGGCTCTTTGTCATTGCCGGTTGGGTTTCGTTACTGTGTTCTATCTATTTTGACAGTGGAACAAGCCTATTCAAGCTACAGGTATCATCAACCATGGTCCAGGTGTACGGCAATGTTTGATAGTGACTCTGACCTTCCTCTGGGCTCTCATATATAGGATTCCGGAGATTTGCATGTATACTATACTGTATACCACCGTCACTCTCTTCCACTTTCCCATCTATGACCTCCAGAAACAATGTTGCCAGCTTGCATACGTACCGATCCAAAGAGTGTGCCTTTCTTGGACATGGCTAAGTAGAGCCCAGTGCTGACAGATTTGATAGCAACAACTCCCACACTGACAGATCGGATTTCCATCAGACCTGGAAAATAAAACAGGGAGCGAGAGTCAGGTTTAGAAAGCTTTTCAAGGTTCCTCATCAAAAGCCATTCTATCATTTCTGATTATTATACCAGATTATGCTCATAGGCTATGGGGAAAGAGAGCCAATTGACCATGACCTGTGAGAAACCAAGCATTTCAAAGGACGGGTAATAATTCAATTTTTCATCAGTCATTTTTTTTATTTTTATTATTTATTAGTTTAACTTTTATTTAGTCAGGCAGTCGAATCGAGATCAGGATCTCTTTTCCAAGAGAGGCCGGTGCAACAAGGAACAACTATAAAATCCAAATGACAAAAACAAAGAAACATTACAAAGAAGAAGATTATGAAAAACAGTTACAAGAATCACCAAATAAAACATTAAATTCTCCAATGGGAATGCGACACTCAAGTTTAAGGACATATTGGAGTTCATTCCATCTAAACGGAGCATAACTCATGAAACCGGTATGGTCAATATTAGTCCGCACATGAGGGACATCAAAGTTTAAGGAGTAGGTGGATTTTGTTTGGAAGAAATGTCAAATAGTTTGGAAGATTCATTGTCAGGACTTCATAAATGAATAGCACGAGATGCTTAGAATCAATTCATTGAATATTTGAGACATCTTGTTCACACTTTTTCTTGACGGATGTTGAACTTGAGTATCTACGGATACTGATAAGATCGATACAGTCATTTTTTTACATCTTTTAAGTTACCAAGCTATTAACAATACAATTGATCTGATCTTTGTGCTTAGTTCTTTTTTTATATATATATCCAATCTGGTGTATCATATTGCCCCCTCCCTATTTTAAACCCCACACAATGTTTGAAATAAATCAAATTTGCAAGACACACTTCCATAACAGGACGACCTGTCTAAGGTGTACCACATCTTTCGCCCTGTCAGCTGGGATTGGCACCAGCGCCCCCCTCATGTGGAGGATCAAGCAGTGAGTGAGCAACTTCTATAACAGACAAACACTGTAACAGAGCCAGCACAGAATCAGTCTGTCTTGCAACATGCACCCATAAAACCCTCCTGTCCCCAGATGTGACACTGTATCATAATGATCCCCAGTGGTGTTTACTGAGGGACACATAAACCCTCTAACACTGCTTCTCTAGCTCTCTTCACCCCATGAAAAAGCTGGCAAGCTGCTGAGCTAATTGTTTCCTCAGGGCAAAGATTGCAAACAAGTCCCATGTGGCTTCTTTCTTGATCTGCTTTTTGTCTGCACACAAAAATAACAGCACACACCCATTGTCATGACTACGACAGGGGGATCTTTTGGAGGTGACCTAAGGGCTTACCGCCGGCTCCTGAATAGAAAGTAATTGGTGGAGATGATGCTGTCCTCCTGATGTTTTTTTGGCTTGATTTGCCCACTTAAACCTTCAGAAGTACCCTTATGTGGTCTGCTATCTGATCAGAGTATGGAATCTTCTTTTTACACCCCAGGAAACCACATCTCACCAGGAAAAATAACATGTAATCTTGTTGCTCAAAGGGTAGGTAATGCTGGATGTTTGTGTGGACAGATTTTGACTGATGATGTAAATGCGGCACCATATCAAGGTGCTGAAGGGCAGGTGACCCAGAGCTGATAGGAAATGAAGAAGTCATAAAAGCAGTACCCAGCTGACTAACTCCCGGCTGCTTCCTGTACAACTGAATTCCTGAATAGTCTTGCTGGTTATCATCCACCAATGAAGAATAAGGGTCTGCACTGTACTTTTTACACCTATTTAAATGTGCACATCCAAACTCTGTTTATTTATAAGACATTAAGTGAATTATAGGTGCTTTATTTTAATCAGGAAATGTTAACGTTTCTTAAAATCTGTATTTATCTACAAATTAACTCACAAAATATGTGCATCTATGTATACCTAAAGGCTTTTGCTCTGCCAAACCAACATATACTGACTAAAAGATTGATTTTGTGATGCAACTATGATATGGCAAAGGTTTTTGACTCAAAATTGACTCAATGATATTACCAAGAAGATGGTATGAACCTTTTTGGAGTATAAAAATCATTTTGATGGGTCACTGACCAGATGTGGGACGTTGGGAGAATGGCGTCTCTTTCACTCCCGCTCTAAACATGTGTTCTAGCACCGTAATTTGAATAGGTATATGACTGTGAGAGGTGTGTAACTTATTGATGATATGTGACTTGAAATGCCAGAATCGGGCCCAGCAAGTTTAAGAGTGATGCTTAACTGTGATCAATTAAAAAGACTTAGAAACCTTAAAAATCTGGCATCAATGTGGCCTGTTATCACATGCAGAATCAGAATGCTTGTCTGATTTGTGTCAGGCTTGGTCGAGTCGCATCAAGTTCTAAGAGAAATGTGAAGTGCAGTGCTCTAATTACATTGTTATGGGACCTTTGTCACCATGGTTACAGTAATACCCCATTCCCACTGGTCAAACCCATTAAACCCTGGGTGTGAACAGGTTTTTCACCAGTGGGAATGTGTTTAATTGGCATTCACTCCCCGGTCAAATGACTTTGCATTTCATGTGGATTTTTATCGGCTTCTGCTCCATTAGGCATCCGTGGGAGCATAAGACACACTCACTTCTTCTTGGTTTGCTTTTTATTTTTGCCAGTGATGTATTTCCAGCACACTGTTGTCCACATGTCCACTCATTTTAGAGTGTGTGTAATAAACACATGATCATAGTAAGAAAAGATTGCTGAATACGGTGCACTAGGATCCTTCTAACTGATCGTCTATCAGGGACAGCTGCTGTTACCATCTCACTACTGTCGTAGATCTGAAAGAGCATGTCCGAGGAGCTCCAAAAAAAAAAAAAATCAAAAAACACATCTGCTCCTCGAGATTTCCTTAACAAGCAATTATCGTCTTCCTTTTTTACTCGTGTCTGAACATCACTAGTCATCCTTACCGAGTGAGGTCATCTTCTTTGGGCCCAGACACAAAGAAGTACAAAGAGTAAGAGGGAGGAAAAAAGCGGGGAAAAGTAAACAAACACAAACTCCTGTTGAGTGTCTTTCTTCTCTGACAGGAGCGTGTAAATGAAGCCCTCTCTTTCTCCACAGCTGCAGGGAAGGAGGGAATGCCTCAGTTGAGTCCATCTAGGTATCAGCCCAGCTGCACCCCCATCATTCCTACTCTGATCCTCCGAGGAAACATTAACACTTTGATGGCAGTCTCCTTTTTATGAGCTGTGTTTACAAACACCGGGTGTGCCGTGGTGGCACCTGGAGCGTGCAAGGGACTTATAAGCAATTAGCTGAGGCCTGACTGGTGATTGGAGTGCTGCAAGGATTTATGGGGGATTAGTCCAGGCCTATGAAAACCGCTGGTGCCTGAAAGTGGTGCCAGCAGTAATTGCCATTATTTGCTGGCTTGAGTTCCAGGCACAGTAGGTGTGTTGGAAGCAACAGTTGGTCACATAAGAGACATTACAACTTGGCAATGATGATAAGAAAATAGACTGAAATAGATAACTTTTTGGCTCAAACTTATTGCACAGTGTACTGATGATAGAAAAGTGACACCATCTATATTGATATTGATCCCTATAAGCCTTGTTTTCACTAAGTCTCACTTATCTTTGCCAGTGTGATTCAATTTTACGAACACTGTGATATTCTTCATCCAAAAACCATGAAGAGAAAAGCATTTTTCACAGACGAGTGACACAACAACAACTCTGAGGAAAAGTACGAGCCACTGCTAAGCAAACGAGAACGACTAATGACACAAAAGTTGTCCATTACCTCTTTTATCAAATTGGTTTTTGGCAATAGGTTTTCAATTTTGTGTTAGCAATAAGCACTTAAGCAAAAGTCCCCATGTCTTACATATGGAACACCAAATACTGTCCTTTCTCTCTTAAGGACTCATAGATACCTTACCCTATGCATCACCTCAGTGTTGCAACAAGCAGACACAAAAGCTGGGGATTTCTCATTGTCTAGAGAAATCACTTGGGCTCTGGATGCTTGACCACACATGTATAAAGACCAGTTAGATCCATATAACTCACAGTTGCCCCTTTGAAAAGTCACTCCATTGTGTTCAAAGCCTGAGAAATCAGAGTGAGGTATTTCAAGCTATTAGCGAGTTTCCCTAACTGCTGAAACCCAAAGGTCACTATACTGGAAGGAAGGAGTAATGCTGGATTTGGCTTCCAGACCTGAAGATTTGTGATGTTATGAGAACATTTTTCATTTTATCTGTTGTACAGAAATTTGCATGTGTAACGTTTCATCCCTGCCTTGTTTTTCTCGTCCAATCCATTCTCTTTCTCTTTGGATATTCTTCCTCAATACAAGTTCGTAGTGATACATTGCGTTCTATTGGCACCTTTAAAACTAATTTATTTGGGCTTAGTTTAATAAATAGCCTTGTGTGTCTGTCTATGTACAATATAAGATATTTAAAACATGTAACTGTAAAGTAATCCTGTCTTAATAAGCACCTGTTTTATAATCTGTGGAAAATTGTTGAGACTGTAATTTATAATTTTGCTTAAAGAAATCATGTATAGCTATATTTCATTAAGAGCTGGGAAGAAATATTCACCATTTACAAAACCTTTTGACCCGTTATTATCAGGATTAGATAGAACAGAGAGAAGCAATTGAGACAAATTAACTTTTTGTTCCTCAGTTGCTTTGGAAACTGAAGGTCACTTCTTCACCGTGTTCTGCAGAGCAAGTATCAACCGATGGCCCTTTTGAGCTCATGAAAAAGGTACTTTTGGCTTCCCACGTGCAATTGGCCAGATCTCTTAACCTTTGACATGTTTTGGCTGGGACTGTCAATAAGCTCCAGCTGCCATTACAAGCAAATCCTGCACTATACTTGTCTAGTCAACTGTGGACTTGCCATTTATTTCTTCTCTATGGGATTTTTAAAAGCATAGAAAAAGTCTTTTTATCCAGTCTTTTTTTTCTTTTTACTCTTTCTTTTCTTCCAACCCCCATTTTTTGGACATTAGCCCATCGTCAGATCATTCAAGCCTTTTCTGACCTTGAAAAAAAGGCAGAAAGGACAGAGAGAGACACTCTCACGGGGTTCCCTTTTGTCAGACACATGGTATAGAGGAGGAGGAGGGAGTAAGTACAGGGTGAAGGTGCCGGTTATAAGACGGGGGGGCTGGGGGGTTTGGGTGATGGTGGGGTGGCCCTTACAAAGCCTGCTCCCTCCAACAAGTCTTTGTTACTCACCTGAGAGGTGAAGAGCTAGGCAAGATCTTATTAATGACCAAGCATTTTCAATGGGGCTCTACAAAGTGTGGCAAAATGGTTCTTTCCATCACAAATTTAAAGCAGAAAAGAATGAAAGACCGAGCAAAGAGAGAAGGGAAAGAGATTTTTTACTCCTGTCTTCTTTTTGTTCCTTTTTCCAGGTCTTTAATTTTTGGGTTGCCCCCTTGAACAGCCCTCCATGGCTCAGTGCTCGACCAGAGCAGAGCCTGGGAATTTCGGAGTTCCCGCTGTGCTCCTGCTCTTGATTGACATACCTTTTCAATTATTTCACAGTTTGCTTGCTTTTTAGATGAAGAGGGCCCTGTTGTTTTTTTTTTTCCTTCTGCCCTCCTTTTCAAAATACAAGCTTTTCATGTCAGGTCTGGGCTGCCGGGCCTAATGGCTGTGACCACCACCTTTGATCTGCCATGACCCCCTCGATGGGTCTGGTAGTGGGCGAAGCAGTCGTCTGTGTGCATCAGCACAGAAAAAGGCTGCATCACTCACTATTGCTTTAAACACCTTGAGAGATTATCATGAGAACAGGCTGTAGTGGAGGCCTTCCTGGGTGTTGTGATACGAACGGTAAAAATGCCAAACCGATAATAATAAGGATTTCTCAATGGAGGGAGGCTTTGCTCAGTTAATACCAGAGAGACCTGTCAACTATTTACATTTTCACCGATCAATATATTCAGTATTTATCTATGTCATTGTTTATTTGACAATCAGTAAGATGAGTATTTGCAAGAAAACAGCGGCGTTTCTCGCACTTTTTCAAATTGGGACCCACCTTTTAACAATCACGATCCAAATCACAATATAAATCATGATAAGAGGATACGTATGAGCAAATATTATTTTGAATAGGTAGGTGAACCCGCCATTTTCAAGGTGTTCGATTAATGAATCACAACTTCATCTTATGCATGTTATTTATCTCACTCATTGTCTACCGTTTTATCACGGGGGTCATGGGGGGGCCAGTGCCAATCCCACCTGACATGGGGCAAAATGCAGGGTCATCCTGGACAGGTTGCCAGTCCTTCACAGGACCAACACAGTACCCACACATACATGGGGAAAACATGCACCACCAAATTAAATGCTAACCATGGCCCTTGGTTATTTACCTCTGTTTTGCATCCTAAAATTTGTGACTGTGCTGACTGTACAAGTCGAGTGCACATGCTCCAGGTAGTAAAGTCTATTGGAATGGAGTGGATACAAATTATTGCCATTGTACAATTCATTGTACCCTCCACGTTCCTACTAAAAGCCTCAATAAACCATGTGTTTGATGAGTCATCTTACAGCCAATGGCAACCACTTTTGAACTTTTCAAAACAGACAAGCTGTCAATCTTAACAATACTTAACTAAGACTGTCCTACTGTAAAAAAAAAGAAAAAAGAAAAAATAGCCCAAAGGTCGTCGGTACAAGTGTCTCCGGCAGTTACGACAAATATGTGTCAGCAGTATATTGTAGTGCCTGGTTTGATCAACAAAAGACAGGACAAAACGTTTCTTCTCCTATTTGACATGAATATATCGATTTCTCGTTCTTACTCAATCCACAATCTTTTCCTAAATTTAACAAGTTTTTATTATTCTCTGAGCATAAATGTTATTATCGTAAAACTGATAATATACATGTAACCAGTAATGACACAGCAGTGCTACTTCAGTAGACAGCCTATTTGGTTACTAAGGTTGTTACTAAGGTTTTTTTTTTTTTGCATTTTCTTAAGTCTTAAGTCATGTGTGCACCTGACTGTAGCGTCATGAAATTCTTTTAGTAAACACAGTCTGAGAGTGTGTGCCATCATCTCCATTCGTCCACTTCATCATGTTGATATGGCAGAGACATGTAACTGAGACTGAGTTTGTGGAAGAAGACTGGGGAGCCAGTGAGGTGAAGCCCAGAGGGAAAACTAATGTGTTTTGGGCTGCACCTTTGAGCGTGACAAGAGGCAAAATAATAAAAGTCACATAGCATATTATGTGACCTTGTCTGTTTGAACCATACTGAGGCCACTAACAGATTCCTTTAATATCTACCAAAAGACTCCTGTTGGACAGTAATCACAACAATTTCATTTTTTTTAATATCCTATCTTCACTGCAAACTAAAATTTGACCCATAAATGGTGGAAACCCTAGAAAAGAATTCCAAGTAGTTCCTGTTTTGATGGCGTAGTGTGGTAATGCTCCAACACACTTTATTATTAAAGAGTGGATATTAAACAGAACCTTGACTACAAAATATTATATCAAATCATAATTGGAATGTGTTTTAGTAAAATTTGTATTTGTAATTTTAGTATATATTTACATATATACATATGTATATGTATATATATATATATATATGTGGTATATAATAGGGTTAAATTATTTATGGTGTATATATATATATATATATATATATACATATATACAGATTTAAATCCAGAGGCCAGGCCAGGCTTACCTGTAGTCTGAAAGTCATGATGAAATTCAAGCAGTGATTCATTTAATAGCCTATAAAATATCATGACACAGTCATAGGGCAGAGGACATTGTTTATGTCCTGGCAACAAACTGTCATTGTTTACTTCAGCATATAGTGGCTAATACAAATCCAACTGTCACTGAGAATCTCTGCTTTTGTTTCAGTGGCTCTGAGGACACATGAGGAGACCTTGACCTCCCCCTCAAATGTGAGCTCCCAGAACTATTAGATTCATGTATTTTTATTATACATTCAATATGAGTTTTAACCTGAGCTTGGTTCAGTGAAATGATTTTGGCAAAAATGCTCTGTGTAAATGGGAAAAAATCTTTATCATATCTGACAGAAGTTGGCTCATCTGCCCAATATTTGCCACACATGATACCCATTGATGGTCAGTGATGATCTCACTGCAGTGAGAGTAGCTAATATGAAAGCGGATCTTCTATCTGCTGTGGGATATGACAATTCTCCCAAGAAGGACAGAAATAATTTACAGGGAACATGGTATACTGGACCTTATTGTGTATTACAGTCAAATTCACTTAACAGTAACAGCTACCTTTCTATATATTTAATTAGTTCTGTTTACTGATGTGTCTCTTATAATAACAATAATATCTGTTTGCAAAGGTCCAATAAAGACACTCAGCCACTGATGGCATACAGACAAAAAAAAACACGACCCTGCAAGTTCAGAAGATTTATTTTTGTATACCTAAAATACATAATGCAAATCCGCCTTTAATGGTTTTGACCTATCTTTAACCATTTGTCAGAACGATATATTGCCATGATTAAACTTTTCAGCAAATCAGAGCTACATGTGAGCTCCACCTTTCTGAACCAATATGATCTTCCTCATAGCAGCATCATCGTTTCCATAAAAACACAACGCATCAACAAAACAAAACAAAACAGTGTTGCAGTGTTAAAACACACTGGATACCAGGATGACACTGCAACATCTGGGCTGGTCATGGTCTTAAACTGTACATTATTCCGCTCTCACTTACAATCAGTACGTTGACATGACATTAGAAAAAAAAAAACAGTGAGTCCTATACTATATATATGAAAATATACTTAATTTAATCTCTCAAAAGCAGACAAATAACACTTAAGTGGCACAGCTACGAACAGGAATCCTCCCCCTGGCTCTTAAAGTTGATAGGTTTAAAACTAAGCCTGAGAATAAAGAGGTTGTCATTGTGAATGGTCAAGAATCAATCACTTTTCTTTTCATATTGCCTTATAGTTAAACTTCACTGATATGCATTTAGCTTCGTATTACTAGAATAGGGGTAGTATTTTGTGTTACGTGCTCACCAATGACACTTGGTCCGAGCCTTGGTCCGAGGCTTGAACCTGCAACCCTAGTTCCACACTTTTTAGACCCTCTTGTAGGGTGAATTCAATTTATAATCAATTTGTAAGCAGTTGCATGTTTTTCTATGTACTTTATCATGTCTCAGGTTTACTGTATCGTCACTGTCATGGCTATTATCTTGTGGCAGTTGTGTAGCCTCCATTTTAGTGTCACTTTTAAACATTAGGTGCACTTCATTATTTGGCTAGAGAGTAGGGTTTGTCCCTGTAATTAATGTAAGAACACACTTGTTTGGTTAAAGTCCATAAGAAGACTGATGAAAAAAAGACATGCATTTTTGATTGAAAAGGCAGCACCTCCCTCCATTCTTACAATTGTGCCTGTCTTTCTCTCCCTCTGTCTCCTTCTGTCTTCCATCTGCTATCCTGCTTTCAACTACCTGTCCATCTGCCCCTCAATCTCCCTTCTTTGCTTTACCTCTTTTGTCTGTCTGTCTGTCTGTCTGTCTCCTACCTTGACTGGGGAGGTGTGACAGACATAACCAATAAAACTGGACTGATCACTTCTGTTGGGCAGTAACACTTTACACAGTAACTTCACCATTACTGAGAAAGTGATATAGTAGCGAGACTTGTATACCAAGTAATGAGTTATGTATAATTATATTACTTTAATTTAAATGAGTAACATGTAGTACATAACTTATACTTACTGAGTGACTTGCCCAACACTGCTAATCACACACACAATAACTGTCAGGTTTTTTTTTTAGAACAGAACAGAATCGGGTTAGACCAGTCAGCCATTTAATCAGGCTGATTTTTGCCATTTTGAAATAATCTGCATTGGCCAGTTTGCTTTCAAAACCTGATAAATGCATCTTTTTTTTCTCCATTTTATTTAATTTCAAGGTTTGTTTTTGTCTATTTTATATTTAGTTTGAACATTATTTATAGACCGTTCAATAAATGTTTATTTCAGTTAAGCAATATTGTGTCTCATTTGTTATTATTATTATTAAATTGTTCTATTTAACCATGCGGTAGAAAAAAATTCAAGGTGCCAAAGCCAAATATATCAGCCAAAATAAATAAATAAATTGCATCATATATTGGCAATTGAATGCCATGATTTCTGAAGATCAGCATCGGCCATAAATAATAACAAAAAAGAGCAAATAAAAGAACATATCAGTTGCCCTCTAGAACACAACTTAAGCAAATCTCCGAGGTAGCTTAAGTGACCAACCTGAGACCGATCCTCCACCACATGTTACTGAGTGCATCTCATCCAAGCCGACATGCAATGAGCTCGGGTCGTTTGGAAGTCTGAACACTGTTTCTCTTCCCAAGTTTAGCTCTGCATTCCTGGACAGTTAGGAATCTTTCAACTCAACTCGTGCTGGCTTTGATCAAGCAACATTTAAAAAGCACATTACAGTCACAGCAAAGGAAATAAGAAACAGGATTATTTTTTGTGACCCCTCCGCATTTTTTCTTTCATGCACACTTGGAACTTTTACAGATCTAAACATGCTGTCACTTTCTAAATCGCTCTGTGTGCTGTCATTTAAATATGATTGTATACAATGTCCTCCATGAGGGAGTGGAACACAGAGAGACTATGTGTGTGTGTGTGTTTCTGTCTGTTTTGGTGGTCCACCCTGTCAAAAAACAAGGACTTTGGATAGAAAGGACAAGAAGAAAGGAGAGAAAAGACTGGCAGAGGGCTGGTCTTCCCTGCCCACATATCACTTGCTGTTCCCACATTCCATTAAAATCTCTGGAGACAAGAGAATGAAGATGAGACTGATAAGATTGTTTTTGTCCTGTCTTTTTAATCTCTCTCTATAGTCAATAGCCAGGACTTTTTGTTCCGCAGTGATTTTATTATCATTATATTGATATTATGTCTATTATTAGTATTAGTAGCTGTAGTATTAATTATTATTATCAGCTACAGCCATAGTCAGGCAAGACAAACAGCAAACAGGGAGTTTAATTATTGAAACTGAAGGAAGTCTTCTTCTTTTTATTATAATTATTATTATTATTTTGTTATTATGATTTAGAAATATTGTAAATTGTTTTTCTGAGCCACTTCTTATCTGAGTTGTTGAAATCCTCTTCTTGGCCTGATCAGTCATTTCTTAAATAAACTTGCCTGAGCAAGAAAGGTGTCTGAAGCCTTTCCTATATTGTAATAAACACGAGCAACAATTTAATTCAGACGACATGAAATCATTCATTTCACTTCACAACAAGCTAAAGAGACATACACCATTGAAACGGAGACAATTGACAGGCATGTTTGACCAGATGCCTGAACCACCTCAGCCGACTCTTCTCGGTGCAGAACAGTGGCTCTCCTCCTGGATGTCCTAGCTCTGTCCTAGACCTGAGTCCAGCCATGTAGGAGACTCGTTTCAGCTACATGTATTAGCGATCTTGTTCTCTCAGTCTTAACCTACAGATCGTGACTATCATGAAGACTGAAACTCAACCGTTGAATTGAAAGCTTTGCCCTCTGGCTTAATTATCTGTTCCTCATACTAGATGGGTATAGTGTCCACATAACTGCACACCCCTCCTAATCCACCTGTTCACCTCATGAACAAAAAACTTGTGTCTCGTTCCCACCAATGGTACACTTGGATCTGGCTTGTGTTTCCACTGTGTGGTGTGTGGGCCAGATACGTATCTTCACACAGATTCATCAGCTACGTAAATAGCGTGACGTCATACAATGTAGCTCACTAAAAAAAATCGACAACAAAGAAGAACACAACACAGCAAACACGGGCAACAATGGAGGACATCCGGCATTCTGTGTCTTCTTGGCATGTGGATGTTCATCACAAGAAGAAGACAAAGCTTTAAGTGGAAGTAGAAAAACACGGCATTTTTTTTCCCCTATTGTTCCCCTTAAGTGTCAATTCTCTGTCGACTCTTCAGTGGACTACAGCATGTCCAGCTCCATACCACTGGGCTTGGTACCCTAAAACTGGAACAGTATGGCTTGAATATTTTAGTACCTTTCTCAATGTTTGGCAATGGAAACACAAATAATTGTTTGAACCGAACTGTACTGATACTTGAACTTGGGGCAGCAACTCCTTCCCAACCGCTTGTGGGCATTTCATCCTTTTCCAGTTGAGAATCATGGCCTCAGACTTAGACGTGCTGATCCGCATCCCAGCCGCTCCACACTTGGCAAACCATTTTAGTGCCAACCAGAGGTTACTATTCAACAATGCCAAGACGACCACGTCATCCACAAAAAGCACATACAGAATCATATGGCCCATCAAACCTGACACCATCCACCATTTGGCCTAGAAATAATAATAATAATCTTTCTAATTATTGAATGGAGAAAATGTCATCCATCAAGAGCTATACAGTACGTACCTTAGCACAAATTACAAAGGAATCTGGAAACAATTTTAAGTGCACTATGAGGTTGTGTTTGGTTTTCAGGCTATTCTGTCTGTCTGCCAGACTGAGTCACTAAGGGAGGTGTAAAGCAGAGAGAATGTATTTTTCTACAAGCCTGAGCCCTGTTTTTTTTTTTTTTTGGATCCTGTGAACAAGCCACATGGTGGTGATCTGCTGAAAGCTGACTCCCACACTCAGCCTCAGCCCCGGCCGCAAGGGGTGACATTCTCTTGCACACAATCCAGAGGCTGGTCCTCTTTCAGGACTTGCACTCGGCCCTGTTACCCCCACCCTTTCATGCGGTACTGCTGGGAGAAGCACTCCAGGGATTAGCCCAGTCAGGTCTTTCAAAGGCCATTAGAGCAAATTACAGGTATCCTGTTACCAGTGCGCTGGGACAGGCCAGGTGAGGGGCGCAGAGGCCAGGCAGGAGAGCAGGGGTCAGCTTGGGACAAAAAGACAAGGCCACCCTGGGCCCCACTCTATCGGAGTGTCTCCCTGGCTCCACAAACTGGTAGACCAGCCTCTATGAATGGTTCACTTGATGGGACCTCAGAGACATTGTCTCACCACCGTAACTTTAGCCTTTTTTTCTTAGTACACCCCCACACACAGGCCTCACCCTCCCTACCCTGGTTATTCTTGTAATTCGATTGATGTAGGCATGACATTGACCAGATAAATGATCACACAATCTTAACAGTGCTTAAATAATCATGATATGTCATCACAAATTAATGAAGCTTTTAAATTGAAATATTGGCTTTACTGATAACAATGTGCGGCCAGTATCTTCGGTTCAGTTCTGCAAAAATGCAGCGTCAATATTTAGGTTGCCAACAACATTGGAAATGCCAAATGTTACCAAATGTAAAAAGCCTCACTGACTTCTCAAAAATGTCTTGACCAGTGGAGGTGTGTAGTTGACACGAGAAAATTAACAGAAATGGCTCAGGCAGTTATACCTATTTACATTAACACAGTGTAGCATCATGCATAGGTGCAGGTCCATCCCTCTGTTGGAAACCTGGGCAACCACACTGTACAATGTTTTGAATTAGGATTACCGTAACGGTTCAAAATGCTAAAGATAGTTATACTTTTTTAATATATATATCCCTTTTTAAAAAATGTAGGTATGTGGCTGCCATGCATCACCTCTTGACTGTATACTGTGTCCAAATTGCTGCATGGGCCACACAAATTGCTCTATCCTCGGTCAGAGATCTAATTTAACTTACATTAACCATTTCTGCCACAGACTTAAATTTAAATTGTAATGGCAACCACACAACCATTAATGTGTGTTCTGTCAATGAATCACTATGCTGCAGGATTCATGAGTCTGATGCTGTTGATAAAGTCATGGAGATGGCCACAGGGAGTTCCGCATCCTGCCATTTTCTCTTGACTACACATGCACTCTTGTCCCACACAAAAATGCCTCATGGCCTGTTGTATGGACCACACAGTCACTCACACACACACACACACACACACATGCCTCACCCTATACCAACCGGTGGATGACAATCTAGTAGAGGACATGCGGAAGTGTTTCATTAGCCAATTACCGCTGGAAGATAAACCGCGTTCCCATAGTCCACAAGGCCGGGGGTCAAATGTGACCAATTACCCTCCATCCCCTCACAGGACAGATTAGCCTTACTGATTTATCCCCAGACGGACCGACCCAATATTTCAGAATCACCACCCACATCTGGATATATCTGTGCATGTGTGTATTTGAGTAATTCACAGTACAGTCAATTAAAAAGTTTTAACCATACCACTGAATGTGAATAGAAAGAAAAATGTCCTGTGAAAATCAACGGCAAAGGAGTCAATGGCTCTGTGTAAATTCAGTTTGACTCCCATTATCAACAGGTCAAAGACTGGAGCAGAACGGAATCAAAAACACACTCTCCACCAAACAGTAATCGGCATGTTCTATCAACATGCACGTCATGGTAGTTACACCGCTGAACACAAACTTCCTCGGACATGCTAAGTTGTGATTGTATGTAATGGAACATCAATCATTTCATTAAGGACCTCCAGGAAACTGAGTCAAAGTGCAACGACCCTATGCTGATCAAACCCTGAATTTACAAGCACGCTGGGGGCAAAGGTAACGCTACAGCACGATCTGAAGGAGCGGGAGGCTGAGGGATAACAGAGGTGAAAAAGGTTAATGAAGGTAGTGTGCAGCCGGCCTGCTCCTCTGAGTCTGTGTGGCACTGAGGGGCCGCAATCTAACAGACCAAGAGGCCTTTTTCTTTAATCAAGGAGGCAGAATGGGGAAGGCAAACTGCCTTCAAATCATCCATCACATCCGTAACAAGCAAATAGTGAGCTATCAAAGGCTTCACAGACAGTTACGAGCAGATCTTCCCACTGAGAGCTTTGTGACTCATGGCTCCTGCAGTTTCCTGCACTTTGTTACCGCGGGCGAGGCGGACGGCACGGTGGAATCCATTTTAGTCTGAGCTCATTCCCCCTCTGTGCCACTAAATTGCAATAGGATGGTGTGATGCATCTGTGACTGCTTTGGAAGGCTGTCCAGAACAAATTAAGTCACCAACCAATCAGCCCGTCGAAATGTTATCAGG
This sequence comes from Solea senegalensis, assembly GCF_019176455.1. Lineage (NCBI taxonomy): Eukaryota > Metazoa > Chordata > Actinopteri > Pleuronectiformes > Soleidae > Solea > Solea senegalensis. The sequence goes on along the minus strand of NC_058034.1, from coordinate 4,494,912 downwards.
AGAAAACAAAGGCTTTGTTTACATTTCTTTAACCTCTTCTTCATGGGGCTCAAAAATGACCCAGTTATTGCACAAGCCATCAGTCAGTTTATAGTACAGTAGACCTGTTCCTAGCCTAGAGTGAAAATAGATGTCAGATCTCAATGATAACAATGAAAAGCAAATATGGTGGTGCATGCATGCAACATGCATGTTTCACTTTGACTGCATAGATTTGTTGAGTGAACAATGGTTGTGAATGGTAAACTAAAAAGACTAAAAACAAATGTTGTAAGGCACATCAATATATCCACGTCCATACTGATCTTACCATTGTGACAACCGATGATGTCATTAGGGTAATTAACAGTAAGAATTAGAGACATCTAATGGCAGATTGCAACAAACAAGGAGTCCTCCTCTCGCAACACATCTTCCTAAGTGAAGCAGTGAACTGTGGCGGCCTTCACATAAACGGAAAGCATGTAATTGTTCTTCATTGCCATTGTAAGTTTCTGCTAAACACACTCTGGCTGGTTTGTCTGTTTAGGCTCCTGCAGAAACACAGTGGCAGAAGATAGTGGATCTTCTGGCCTAAAGTACATATATGCTTATTCTAAGCTACAGAATCTAAACATTGTTTTTATTTTAAAACAAATACGCAACATATGCAAACACAATACATTAAACACATAAGCCTTCCTAAATGTTCCACACCAGTCCTTTAAAAATGGACATGTAAAGATTGAAAGAGGAGGGCAATTACGGATTCACGTCATGTCATCTGACGAAGGACTGTATATCTAGTTGTATTGTGGGAAACAAAACAGGTGATTTTACATTTACAGCGACAGTTGAATGCAATATTTGCCTTGCCCTGATTGGCTAATGTGCATTCATTGTCTGTAATTGCATGAGTTAGTCAATCTTGTCCTTTCTGCAGCCATTTATAGACATTTGGTTTTTAAATATGTGGTCTTTGTTTGTAGTTTCACTGTGAAAACCAGAAAGTGTGTTTTTTAGAGTGTACTGCCAAGTTTAAGAGCGTGCATGCGTGGCTCAGGTGTGCAGCAAGTTTCCAGTGAGTGAACACGAGGACACAGAATATTCTCTGTGGCCTTAACTTGCCCCATATTTACATTATTAAAATGAGATGGGCTTACGTGAAGGTGACAGAAGGCACAAGAGCAAAATCAGGGCCATGTCAGAGCTGTCGCTTGCTCCACTGGTCAAAGGGCCTTGACCTCAATCCTATCCACTGCAGGGGAGGACCGGGGCGAAATGGAGACAGCAGAAGGGAAAGAGATGGTGATATATGTGTAACGAGGTGTGGAATAAAGAGCGAGATAATGAATGGGATAGAGAAGTAGGTACAGAAAGAGAGAAGTCGCTCCATCCAGAGTGAAAGTGTGTTCTGGTTTTTAGTGAAATTGTATTATTTTATCCACTTGCTGGTCAAGGATGACTAGATAAACCTTTTCTTTCAGGCCACTGGTAAAAAACCCTGCTAATATTTTATCTGCAATGGTGATGGATGAAATCACCATTCAGTCCTGGGGTCAAATGACTGCAGTAGTTATAAATGATACACGCAGTCACAAGCAGTGATCTAAAATTGTTCAAGTCAAACTTATAAAAGTGTAACTACCATAGAATGATCATAGTCTTCAAGATGCCCTGTGCTCCACGCTCTAATCTCCTTTTACATTTTCTCATTTTTGATGTGTCCAGTATCAAAAAACTGCTATATGACACATCAATTTGGACTTGTATTTGTTATATAGGTTGTGTGTTTTTACGGAGAGCCAAAAACAATTTTACACATTGTGAGCAATAAAGCTCAACTAATCCAGAACTAACTTAACCCACCAATGACTCACCAGAAAAACACAAAAAACAGAAAACTTCTCTACTGGCAATTAAAATAAACATCTGCCTCTGCATTTAAGAACAGTATCTGTGTCAATGCTGAGATGATGGCATAACGTATGGGCTGTACTGCCTCCACACACAAATATCACTACAATGCTCTCCACTTGGGAAAAACACCCATGTAAAAGCACACATGCACACACACACACAGGTTTGTGTAGCTATTCTTCATAGTACACTGCAACTTCCATTAATTCTAACCCTTACCTTAACCTAAACACAACTCAAGCCCTAAACATAACCAGTTCCTCAGAAATGCCTTATAAGGACCAGGTTTTGGTCTCCACAAGGACTTACTGGTCCTGACAAGGTCAGCATTTGTGCTAGAAAAAGTCATGAAGAGGTAACAAATACAAGTACACACACACACAGAGAATGCATATGATATGAGAGCAAGGTAAGGTCTGGTTCATATTAGCCATTAGGGAATGGAAAAGCACATCTTTTTCAGTTTAGGGTCCACTTCATGCTCCCACAGTGGCACAGGTCTAAACACAGTCACATTCATTCTACGTGTACACACACTTTCAAAGAGTCCTGACACGATACTCACATCCTGCTCATGTTCGTTTAGCGAAATTACCTCAGAGATAAAACGCAGGTATGGGTGTATGTGTGTAATGCAGCGCAGAGAAAAGAGCTGTATATAGACTCAAACTGGTGGTATGCGTGGATCTGTACCGGAGTCACTGTTTTTAAGCCTCCCACATTTGCATTAATTATTCTACTTTCAGGAAATCTGCACAAGTTATTTAGTCCAGATAGCGACTTCCCTGCTTCAGAATTTGAAGCACATGCAGGCAAAGAACTTCAGCACTGAGGCTGTTAACCTAACAGAAGTTTTTTTTTTTCTTTCTGTCAAACATCACCACTAAATCCAAAATGTAATCCTAAGTGTAAGATTTGTATTTATTTTTTTAGCAAAAAAATTCAGATTAAAACAAGTAAATTTGACTGTTGCTGGATGTTCTGTCACTTTAGCAAAAACGCCACAATGAAAGCACGTTTGATGACCTGTACGAGTCTTTCTAACTGAGTTCTTTTAGACTGATTCAAGTCAGCGTCACTCTTGAGCTTCATATAATATATACATTCACCTGGACTTGTTTTTCATTCACCAAACTTGTGTAGAGTAAGAAAAGACGCCGAGTTCCAGAAAATGAAAGACGCTATATTCTATATCTATATCCACCATCTTACATCATGACCTGATCTCTCGTTTGTAGACTAGTCTGACATATGCTAATTTCTCTTGAACCATCTGATGCTGTTAATATTTTTAATCAATGTTTGGTCAGCTCACCACTTTGGTCCAGACTATGGTTCAACAACCTTAGGATAAACCTCCATGAAAGGGTAAATTAATATTCATAAACTTGGACTACGTCTATAGTACTATATTTTTGTTTTTCAACATTCATCTCTGTATCTGCAGTGAACTGCAGCCACACTAACACACCAGACATTGTATAATCACATGAATATTTAGGTGCGCTGAGCTTGTGTGAACAGGAATTAGATTTTCTCCTAATTTCTCCTAAAGTACAACTTAAGAGAACTATATAGGACAGATTACGAACATGCACGTACGTCACGTCCAGAGATGACGCTCAGTGTGATGTCGCTCTGTTTTCCTGTGAGATAGCACATGTTGATACGTTGCGTCTGTTACACATAGACAGAAGCTGTAAACTAAACTGTTTATGATTTGATTGCCTGACAGCAAGTCAATATTTAGTCCTTCAGAATGACAGGCAGGTTGTGGTGTGAGGGGTTTGAGGCGAAGTTTAAAATAAAAAGAGAGATTGAAGTCTATTGAAAGTCCACGGAGATCATTTGTGTTATTGTGGTTTATAAACTGGCAGATAAAAGGGTGGAGACCCCCAGATTTACTTGAATGTCACCTGAGAGACAAACTGAGACACCTGATTTTACTGCCTCTTATTGTTTCCTTTATGATTTGGATCAGCAGGGAAATCTGCCTCAAAGGCAACTGGTACATTCCTCTTATTATTGCTTCATAGTCCCAGGCTCCATGTGTGTTCAGGTTAAATTTGAACACCTTTAGACTCATGCAGCTGTTGTTAGAGAGCCGGTATTTAGGGATGCCAAGTTGTTTCTTTTTTTTCCCCCCAGTCTACAGCAGGGGATCTCTTTCAATTCCTTTATTCCTGGGCCAGTGGTTAAACGCCTTCCAAGACATGATGTCTGGCCCAGTACGAGCAGGGAGGTGAAAGGCTTTATTGGAAGCGTCGAAACAAAACCATTAATCTGTCTTGGTCTATCTGAGGTTGAGGCAAGACCTGTCTCCCCTGACTTAATGGGCTGATTATGTCAGTGCGTGTGTATGTGTGTGTGTGTGTGTGTGTGTGTGTGCACGAGCTGCCACCGCTCCTTGGTGAGTATTTCCTTTGGCAAATGATTTCAAACATGTGGTGCTGCATGAGTAAGACACGCTGTCCCGACTGTTCCCAACTGATCTAATTAATACTCATTTTACACCTTTCACAAAATTTACAGTATTAGGAGCACTAATGTGTTCTCAAACTCTTCACTCCCCTTTTATAAAACTTGCAGTTTGGCTGTGACCGTGTTCTACTATAATTAATCTGACTTATTATGACGTTGTAGAAAGAACCTAAATCATTGTGGGAGGAACTCATAGACTATGTTCCGATCTTGATCCCGATGCGTGGAGGCTGTCTGCACTGTTAATTGTAAGTGATCGTATTGGATTTGTGTGTCGTGTGTCCAACTAACCCGTCTGCATGGGTCGTTTTGTTAGCAATGCTCTCCGAACGATTGCCCTGTCAAGTTGTGGTGCCGAACAAGAAGAACTCAGCAATGAAGGAGACTGGTGCACAAATGTGGCAGAGTTCCATGCATTGCTATTATGACTAGCTTGAGAGGTGTGGTTTTTAAATCGCTGTTGTGTGTACTGTTGTGTGTTCTCAACAGCATTTTCTCAAATCTGATTCATTTCAAACCACATACATATTTTGGGAAAATCAGCAATTTTGCTCTCCAAATGTGGATTGCAAAAAATCGGACTTTCCTTAAACTCATACATCAGGTTTGCTGCATTATAATTAATCTGAATCAATGCATCTTTCTCCTGCTATTCGTTCCTACAACTGCTCCTGGACCCAGGTTGTGTGTTCACTGGTGTGTTAATCCATTAATTCATTTGTGTGTACAAATATAAAAAATATCATTCTAATTTTAACCTTAAAATCAGTATATTTCGCATTAATGTTCATAGTGAGCCAGTCATCCTTTATCAATGGCTATGTAATCCTGAGGCTTCTATGGAGCTCAGACATGACATGGGGGAAATAAACTCTATGTCGTGGCCACGAAATATTGCTTTCTGTTCATTGTTTTGATGGAAATGAGGTTAAAGTTTGTTGTCTACATCACTATGATTCAAAATATGTGTTTCAACAATGTTTAGTTTCAATGTTTTTGATCCCAGAATTTCTTATCTAGGAATATCTTTCTAACTTTACTGAACTTTGGTAATAATGATTCCTTGCAATGCCAGGATTTCGAGAATACCTTTGTAACTCACTCCCAACCTACAGGACAATCACACTAAATTGCCTTATATCTATTTCATGGCCATGAAATACTAATTTGTGTGCACAAATTGATATTTTGTGGCCACGAAACAGAGTTCTTCCCCCCATGTCACACCTGGGGCTCCGTACACTTCACCTTTGTATTCCCCTCACGTCCACTGAGCACCCAAAATATGATGTCAGAGTATGTAAACCTGCTGATGAACCCAGTTCGTCCCAGAGAGCCACGACAGACACACTACTTAACGTTGTTAGCTACTAATTGCTACATTTCTACTGCCTATTCATGATAGGATATCAAACTCTGGCGGTGAAGACCAGCAGGCTAATTAGGGTGACACTGACACTCTTGTCCTCTGATGTTCCCAGGACAGTAATGGTGATAGTGTGATTGATTTGCCATGCCTGTTTACCATGGATGCATGTGTCACTGGTGTTTTATGTCGCTTTCAGACGCTTACAACCAGCAACAGCTGGCAAATGGTCCATTTTCATGTGTCTCCCACAGGCTGAGGCCTTACACTGTCGTTATTTGGGGGAAATAATAAATGCATGATTCGTGGGATTTTACCCTCCCATTGGCATCTAAAATGTCCACGAATCCTCTCTCGGTTGAGACGACCCAGAGGAAACCTTACATAATGCCTAATGAGCAACGGGAAACGCTCCAGCACTCCTCTAGCCTTTAATTTCCACCTCAATACTGAGCAGAGCACACCCAAGCCCTTCTCCTAGCCTCATTAACATGTGTATTCTCCTGATTCAAAACACCAAAGCACTTCCTTCAGCCAGGTGCTTCCCTCTTTAGCCCCTCCAGCCGCGGCACTGTTGATCCTGTCACACATTCCCATCTGAGCCCTACCAAAAATGAGTCATGGTGATGATGTAGAAAGTCCCGGACAGAATAAATGGCCTTAGACATTTAAAATTGCAGACAGAACAGAACAGACATTTTGTAATGTCTGTTGTTTTGGCATGCGAATGCCATTATCAACAACACATCTGACCTCACACTTCATTAAAGCTATATGAACAGCTATTTCATTACACGAAGATTACATACCTGAACATGTAAATATTATGTGTGAATACGTCTAATATTTACAAAAGATTAAAAACTGTAAAACTGTTAGGGCCGTCACTTTTTCCAAATATCAAGTTCAAACAAATATTACGTGACACACTACTCCTTTAAATATATTACGATATTTACCCTGCTAGCATAAACAAATGTGACAACATTATTTATTACTATTACAATTAGTTGCACGTGGTTAATAACTCTGCTGCCGGTCCGTGCTTCCTCCACTGCCCCACACCTATGATGTAGAACTCAAAATACATCCTTGCTGCACTTTTAAAGCCTCGAGTTTTATGATTTAACCAGCACCATGATTGAGTCACCCTTGAGACAATCACACTTGAGTTCACTGACATGTGCTGTGCTTTATTCTTTTATTTTCCTCTAATTGGAAACATCATTTACAAATCCGACATCATGTGCTATTGAACACCTGAAACTAGTGACTGAGATTTTAACTCCTCCAGAAAACGTTTACTGATGTTACAAAAAAGTGAGTAGGATTTTCCCATAGACTTCCATACAAACTGAGTTGTTTTTGTAACCAGCCTGTGGTGGCTGTCGATCTATAAATGCAAGGAACGGCTGTTTGTCTGTCTTTTAATCGCCTGACCGTCCAACGGTCACTTGGCAGGATTCAAACGAGTGTGTGCAGTGCCGACTTTGGCATTGTTTGGATAAGAAATGCAAGGGAACGGGTACGGGTACTGCACTATGTCCACTTTTTTTCATTTTCAAGATCAAGTGCACCAGACACTGGACTCCCAATCACATCTCAGTGAGCCTGACTAATTGTTTTTTTTTTTCTAATGTCACGAGTTTCCCCTGTCCACAACAGAGTTTGAATAATTTCCACAACACATTTCAGTGGGTGGAAGGTTTTCTTCCCACTGGACCCATCCAAGTCAAATATACTTGTGAACTTGGAAAACTCTCACTTCAAACAGCAAAATGTAGCACCCCAAAGGAAGTTTGGTAAACACAGCATGCCTTGGCTGTGAACGCGGCATGGCTGTAGAGGCAGAATTAAGCTTGTGTAGTTGAGCAGTGATTTCTGCGATTATGTAGTGGACTGATGAGGTGACCTTATTTCCGAATGGCCAATTGGCTGTCACTACTTGGAGTCTGCACAAGCGTTTGATGCCCTAAGCCTCACACACCCAAACTTTTACAGGCTATCCTTGAAAATGAAAAATACCCACTAGAAAAATAATGCATAAATAATGCATAAAATGAATGCAGTGCAGTCGCCCAAAAATGGAAGACTTTGAACGACAAAGTGGAAAAAAACATAGAAATAAGGCTTTTAATTAAAGCCATAAGACACTCAGTCACCCTACACATATTACATGAATCTGACTTGAATGACACTGTGTTTATTTTCTGCTATATTCTACTCTTTACTCAGTTGTGTGGTTTGCTGGTGCACTTGATTGTGAAAAAGTCGCTGGGTGTGCCGGCACAGCTGTTGTGCTGTAGAAAAGTCTAATTAGCAGGCTATGACTGATGACCCAGGACAGGATATGATGCATACCTGCCTCCCGAGCTTTTGTAAACACTTGGTTGTGTTTTTCCTCTCGATCATTTTCTGCTTTGCCACAGGTCAAAAGGAAAACACGTCAAAGCCCTCTCCTTCTATCACTCAAACTACTGTACTTTGTCTCCTCTTGTGGACAGATCAAGTTATTTTTAGCAACTGTGCTGATTAAGTAGTTTATAATTACAATTATATGTGGCTCCAAAAAGGGAGTGTGTGGTTTCACAGGCTGTAGTCTATAACCGTGTCATTAATCTTATCTGATCCCTATCGCTCCGGTTTGATAAGCAAATGTTCAGCTGTAACACGTGCGTGCTTGATTCTGATTACACACACTTCAGGAACAGAAACCTGAAGCTCCTGTCTGTGTATATTTCTGCATGCTGTGACAAGGCAGGACATTTTTCTCAGAGCACTTTGGCGATGTACAGTAACTGATACACGTTTAGTCTGACCTCTGTTGCAACTGATAGTTTTAAATTTCATCACTTTAAACTCAATCTTTTATTTGTCCTTTTACGAGGACACGTAGGACACTTGCGATGACTCCTGCGTCATATTGATTTATCACATAAATCCTCATGTACTGGAATGCGAACGTGTGACAAAAACAAAAATACACTCATTTGTGTATGCTTTGCATTTTGTCTGCCTCTTTTCAACTCTGTCCAGCTTTCTCATCCCTCCCGTGTTTCTCCCTCAGCTGTTCCATGCCCCTGCTCCACTGGGATTGATACAAAATTTTCCACCCTCAATTAGCAGAGAGCCTGTTGACTAATTCCAACTGTTTTTGCACCTGAGAGGGAGTTGGGAGTTGGGGCTGGAAAAACTGAGAGGGGTGGAGGTGAAGGCCAAGGCCGGGGTGTAGCAGGCAGAGCTGTTGGGGTAATATACGCTGTGTCGACAAGAGTGTAAGGGCAACACAGAGGACAGAGGAGGGGGCAGCGTTCATGGAAGCTGAGTACAGTCCTGAGCTGACAACTGTGGACGTAATGTGTTTTTGCAAACACGCACATATGCATGTATTCCTGTTTAAATGTACATTATACTGCATGTTTTACAGCAGATGCAAAGGTTGTCTCAAATATTTATAGAACTTAAAAAAATAAATCTCTTGGGTTCTTTCTTGGGTCAGATGTTGCAGTCAAGTATCACTGCCACCGCTTGTTTCATTAAATATGTACAACTTCCTGTATGTCCTGTCACTTAAGCATTGCCACCATATCAGTATCATGTTATCGTCTGGGAATATGGTAGACATAACAGAAGCCTCACAAAGGAATACAGCAAGACTTGAAATTTAAATTGGATCAGTCTCGATTTAAGGTGTGACCACAGACCGATCACAAGATCCGTTTTGTTAAATTTGAGGAAAAGCTTACATGACCATTGGTTTGGCAGGACGCTTACCTCAGGGTGCTGGTACACACCCTTACTCTGTGTGAAAGAATTGTTCTTTCCACCAAAGGAAATGAGAGGATGATGGCCAAAGTGTATGAGGGCATACTAATTAAGGGGACTGCACTTTTTCTGAGAGCTACTGCAACCACCTAAGCGTAAATGACACGAGTGTGACAAGGAAAAGCACAAGCTTCACCATCACCAGACATCACTTTTGCCCCCACTTAAAGCCTTCTCATGTTTCCAATTTGCTACCAGTCTTCCTGCTCGACTTTTAAGGTGTCAAACTAAGCAACTTTTTCGAGTAATATTCTATTATAGTAGCTAACATACTGTGTAGTGCTGCAAATAATGTCTGAACTTTGACCAAATATAAACACAGTTTAAACAACTGCAAATTCTTATCTGTGTGTGTGTGTGTGTGGTTTTATCAGATACTAATCCTGACAGGTTAACAAATGTCATCCAGTCTGCAGCCTGGAGCTTACTGAGACTGCGGCATCAGACTGATTGGGCCGTCGACTGAACTCAACAGCTGCCTCTGCCCACAGTAGCTGTACGGAAAAATCTGACTCACCCACTCGTAAAAAAAAAATAAAAAATGACCAAACACATAAATATTACCGTCAAAGGCATAAATGTCTCTAAGGGCTTCCCAGTCAGTCAGACATGGAGTGACTAATGGAGAGGGATCATGGAGCGGAGTCGGTTCCTCTGACCAGGTCAAGAATCTAAAAGGGACCCATTGACACACCCAAGAGGCTTATAACCTATGTCAATCTCAATCTGTTGTGCTTTTAATGGTGCACTTCAGAAAATGTTGTCCTGTCTGAGCAGGTGCAAAAAGGGTCCCGCAGAGAAATCTGAAGAGGGACTTACAGCTGTGTGTACAATTGTCAGTGAAGTGAGCCCCAATGCTAAAACAAGTTACCTTTAAGAGCAGAGGCCAACTCACTACACTGGCCTGAAGTTACTATCTATGCACACACACACACATTTGTGTTTGCATTTGTAGGAATACCGTGTTTCCGTTCACACCTGCTACTCACAATTGATGCAACTCCATCACAGTTTTGACAAGTTAATCCCCAGGAAAACTCAAGCTTTTTTTTTCCAGCACCAGTTTGCAATGCCAACTGATGCTCAATGTCTTTCCTCAAGTCAGCTTTTCTTGTAAACGCAGTGCCGACTGTCCCATGAGGAGACCTAAATCCACACTGGTGTATTCCCTTCTTACCTAGCAACGCGTCGCCCGTGCTCTAAACACAACACAAATAGCTCAGCAGTGATACAACCTTAGGATATCCCTATGAACTTTAAAAGTGTTATAAAAGTGAACAGATAAGAAAGCACGGCCATAACAATAAAAGTGAGAATGTCACAGAGTATCTCTGACATGTGACACACATCAATTGCACTCTGGCTGTGCCAGCTACTTACTGTCGACGTAGTTTTTCCGCCGAGTGCCATCCACCTTGCCCGTTTTGTCAATGCACAGGAAAAACTTGTTGGCAGAGTAAAGCCGCCGTAGTCGGACATCACCCTCTAGGTGATTATAACTGCGAGTGTGCCTTTCCAATGTCCACGAACAGTTGGTGACACTGGCGAGCACCTGAAGGGGTTCATGCCCTACGCCAGGAGGACAGGCCCCTGTGGTAGTGCCAGCGGTGACCAGGAGCACAGTGAAGCATGCCAGGCACAGGGAAGCTGCACTAGGCAGAGGGAGAAGTTGCCTGGCGGAGGCTGTAGCAGTGGTGGTGCCAAGGGCAGGTTCAGGACAGAGATGATCCACGGATGGCGTCCATCTGCACATGGTGGGTCAGACTCCCAAGGTGCACCTTGTGCAAGCTGTAGGCATGCTGATGATCAGGAGATGTCCCCGCGGAGAGATGACAGGAGGGTGGGAGTCCAGAAGAGAGAAGGGAGGGAAATCTCGCACTCACAGGAGATCCTCTGGATGTCAGCAATGACCGGTCTCCACTTTGGGCTGAGAGCAGGCCGGTCTACAGCAACACGCTTGTTACTCCGAGTGTCATCTTCAGTTCTGTTTGTCTGTTTGTCCACGTCTTTCATAAAGTCAATCCTCCTTTAGAAGTTCTTCTTTAATCCCACTTGTTCACTCTCAGTTTGTCTTCCTTCTTCTTTTTCCGGTCCACAGAGAAAAGTCCTAGGATGTGTGAGGGTTTGTGTGTATGGATGGAGTGTGTGTGTGTGTGTGTGTGTGTGCACCTTGCAAGCTATGTTCTTACCAGCTGGATAGTAATAAGGTGCCTGTCTGAGCTGCTGGCCCACGCCTGGGAGGGAGTTGAATGAGGTTTGGTGACTGACTCTATCAGTGTGTGTGTGTGTGTGTGTGTGTGTGTGAGAGGATGACACTAAAAGTAAGAGCGAGAGTATGGGAGGGATAGAGTGAGTGTGTGTTTGCGACAGAGAGGGAGAGAGAGAGAGAGGCAGTGAGTGTGTGTATGTATGTGTCAGAGTGAGTGGCAGTCAGCGAGTGTGTGTGTCAGCTAGCACGGGGCAGTGAAGCAGTAAGCTAATGGCCTCTCGCTCTTCTGTGTGCAGTCAGTCAGTCAGCCAGCCAGCCCTCTCTTCTGTGGAGGCACCGGCTGAGCTGTCCTGCATTTTATCCTGGGCAGGGCCGGCATCAAGGGGGTTGAAAGAAGCGGGTTGGGGGTGGTGTAGAGGGAGGTGGGGTGGGGCTACCTTCACTCATTCATAACCATTTCAAACAAATGAGAGAGCCTGCAACAAACACTCTTCCCCTTCTGTGCTCACTCAGAAAAGTTTATTCTGTGAGCAACTTTCTCACCTGAGGGTTTTATTGCCCTCATTTCACAGCCGCAGACACCTGGAAAGACTTTCATCCCCTTTTCAATCCCATGCCCTCTGTTGTGTCCCACCTTGATGTGAAGACTGAAGCTTTTTGTAACTCAAATCACCTCCATTACTGTCCAGTGACCCCAGCTAGGAAACCGCTTTTGACACCTTCACTTCTCTTTTCCTCTCTCTGTCCACATGGGGCAAATTAAGGGAGCCGTTCCCTTTTTTTTTTTTATGGTCGCTGGTTTGAATTATCAAGCAGTCAGAAACACAGAGCAGGTTGCAGGAGTGTTGGTGGAGTTAGTGCAGATGAAGTCTGAGAGGCTCTCTGATCACGTGTGTCAATATTTCATTGAGGGGCCCTCTCTGATCTTTGTCATTTCATTTTGGCAGAACAGGACCGAAATGAAAAGCACCTTTTTTTGTGACTTCCCACACACTTGTCTGCTTTTTACAAGCTGTGTAATTAACCCGATTAGAACAAGGCTTGTTCTAAACTAAACAAGCAATCGTGGTGGTGATGTTTTTCTGTATCATTTCTGAATGTACAAGGGCATTTTTTTTTACATTCAGGAAACATGCATATTTACTTTGCTAGCGTCTTGCTGTTGCTATGTAGTACTTATGTTCAGTACTCTAAACTGTTCATGTATGATTGGCAGATTGTATTGGCTAGTGCCTTCAGTTTGGAGGTCAGGTGGTGGGTCACTTTGGTTCAATGTATGAGCCTCCAGGTCCCTTTTGACTGAGAAACTGAACCCCCTTGAAACGAGTGGGTAAAACTAACAATTGCTGTACAAATTAGGCAAAAATGTAACATTATATATAGTATGTAGCCGCTGCGATGGACTGGCGAACTGGGTGTACCCCGCCTATCGCCCTATGTCAGCTGAGATTGGCACAGCACCCCCCACGACCCTTGAGGATAAAGTGGTAGATAATGGATAGCTGGATGGATGGATATAATATGAATAAATACTACAAAAACTTTAGGAGACAAAGTAGACCTGCTTATCCCTTATAAAGCTAACCACCTGTGAATTATACCCACATGATGAGGGGGCTGATTGATAAGAAAATCTAAGGGTTGGTCGCATGTCAATGAGATCAGATGATACCATGGACAGCTGTAGATTTGCTTGCAGACTGCAAATGTGCAGGAACTGAATGCTGCACTTCATGTGTATTAGAAACAATAGAGGAATAGCTCATTTGCTTACTTCATTGTTTTTGGTTGAAGAAAATAAAGACATAAATGCTGCGTGTTATAAGTCACTGATCAAGAAATGGACCCAATTTACAAATGCAACAGACATCCATTATTGAAAATCATAGTTTAGTTTTTTAAATGTTTAAGAATATACATTTTAATACATTCTAATAACATTCACTTCACACTCTTTTTGTTACTGCCTCGAGACAATTACTGTCCCCAGCCTCTATTTAAATTTTAGCCACACAAAATCTATGTGAGAGAAACCAGTTAGCGTTAACCCTTAATTTCCCCTGGCCAAGCAAATTTCTGCGACCCTTTAGAAAAACCACAGACTTTCATCCTGAATTAAACCACACTTCCTCTGGCTTAATATGCGTTCTGGGTCTTTACTCATATTTTCTCTCCCGTCTCTGTCCTTGAAAATCCAGCATAACTGAAAAAGAAAAGACAATATATTATCAATATATTTCTTCCCAGAGGGTACAGTAAAAAATGTGTTCCTTTAATGACGCAATTGCACACTTGCCCCAAGTGTAATTGATTGTGTTAATTTGCACACCTCATGCCAAATAAACAATGCACTCTATATGTATATATATATATATATATATATATATATATATATATATATATATATATATATATATATATATATATATATATATATATATATATATATATATATATATTGGTTAAACTTTACTTTTTAGTATAAATTTCTATTTCTCTCTAAGTTTCTATTTCTCTTCTTCAAAACGAAAAGGAAACATGAATGCAAACAAAACAGAATAAAGACAGGAAAAGAGAACGTACAAGATGCTCCAGTTGTCCTTCCTATTGTGAAATTCCATGTAATTAAAATCATACAATCACTCTATGTGCTGTCAACTCGGAGTTGCCCCGGAGGTCAACAGCAAAGCTCGGGCCTCGTGTGAACATCTGATGTGGCAGCAGATTACTTTGTGGTGTGTCGGAAGTAAATGTTTAGGCTCTGAGCTCAGACGCCACAAGCATAATGTATTTCTTTGTTAAAGTTCTTAATATGCGGTGCCTCGCTGTTTTACAGTATGCGTCTTTGATGTTGCAAAATACAGCCATTTAGATTGTTTCAAGTTCATTACAAACACTGGCCATTTGATACACGTCCAGTTAACAAAGTGGTGCATGTTATTGTCTATCTCAGGCACTATTTGTAAGTGTGCGGCCCACTGTGTAACTTCAACGCTCATGAGTCTGAGCTGAGTTGAGTTGTGTTGTGTGGGTGTGTCCTGAGCTGAGAACACCACTCTGTGATCCAGGCACCCAAGGAGGATGTTCTCAAGTGGAGGAACCTAATCTTTCCCAGCAGGGATCCAAGCGGCTCTGTAAGTGTATGAATAGAGATAATATCTCTATAATGAGGCCTGTTTTGTACCATCAAAGTCCTCAAAAGGGTCTGAAACCTGACCTCCCTCCTCGCACTGACAGTCCCTCAGTAATAGCTCCCTATTATTAATTGTTTTGCCTGCCTGCTAAGTCCATGTCTCTTTCTTTCTCCCTCTTACTCCTGTAGTTGTGTTTTTAGCAGCTCACCCTTGACCTACTGCTTTTATGTGTGCAACTCGTATGTTTTTGCTGGAGGGGTACTTGTTTCCCTTGGATAAAACCGTTTCCAGATACATGACAACTACTTTGCCTCGATTGTAGATGCAAAGCATGAGCCACATATGGGAATGATCACATATTTTATTCACAGGTAAATTCTTTAATCATTTTAGCAATTATGCAATTTATGCTTTCAGTGTGTGCAACGTTGCTTTGTGTTGTTGGATCAGACCCAACACAGGTGTAGTCTGACACCTTTGAGTCGTCTGCTGTGGTTGGCTGACAAACATCCGGACGTGGTTAAAGGAAGTGACCAGACTGCCACTGCAGCTCTCTGCTGAATGACATGGCCCTTTGCATATCCTGCTTTGTTAAGTACTGTCTATTGTGAGTGGCTATACGATAACTGGGTCATGTACTGTATCTGATGCTGTGAAGAGCGCGGAGAGATGCCGAGTTAGTGGAATGTTTAATGGAAAAATGTAAGAGATTTATCATCCCTGCCCTGATAACCTGATCTATCAGATGTAGAGAAGGCAAGGATGGGAAAACAAACAAACCCTTTTTAAACTCTTTGCTGAGTCTGCATGTCTCCACTCATCTAATGAAAGTGAGGCGTGCTGTTGCTGCTACAGCAACTCTGTCTGAACTTTGAGGATGATGCCGAATCATTTAAGTCTGAAGTGTACGCAATCATCTCAAATTGTTCAATTAAGATGTGCTTGATAGAACGGGGAGCATGACACATCTCATTTTTACAGACACTGTAATTGAAACCATCTTAAAATGCATTTGCTGGGAAACCCAGTCTGAGCGGTGTGAGTCACTGCAGTCCAGTTAAGTCCTGTGCATGAGGAGGAGGGATCCTTTCCCATCCATCTGTAATGGACAGTGATGGACATAAATGCGGGATCTGATGAGTGATATTTTATAACTAGCATTTGTTGTAGCGCTCTGGAAGTTTATAGCAGACATAACAAGGGCTGCAACAATTAATCGATTAATCTGTTTGAGTGTTTTTTTTTTTTAATAATCAAAACAAGTTTTATAATGTTTTCTTACTTCTTAAATGTAAATATTTTGTGGTTTCTTTGCACCATATAACAAATAAATCATTAAAACTAAATCAATTTGGTCAGTGAACATAGCATAGCATTTGAGAAGATCATAATTTTGGCATTTTATAGACTGAATAACTAAAAGATTAATCAAGAAAATAATCGACAGATTGATCAATTATGAAAATATTGCAAAATTATAATGTGTTACATGACTTGTCTCGTGCCCAAAAGTGTGATCTTTAATAATTTTAGAGCTGCAACTAACAATTATTTTCTGTCGATTATTTTCTCAATTAATCAATTAATCATTTGGTGTTCAGAATATCAGAAAACCTTAAAAAAATGTGGATCGGTGTTCGTCAAACCTGGAAATGATGATGTTCTCAAATGTCTTGTTTTGTCCACAAACCAAAATGATTAACTTTTAATTATTTCTTTGTCATCCAGAGCAAAGAAATGAAGAAAATATTCACATTGAAGAAGCTTAAACAATTGGAAATCTTATTTTAATCATGAAAAAAATCTTCAAAACAATTATTCGATTATAAAAATTAATTTTAATTAATTTCGTAATCGATTAATAATCGATTCATCGATTAATCGCTTCAGCTCTAAATAATTTGCTAATATGTTTAATAGAGTTTCCAAATCTAGCTGAAACATTTTTCCCACAGAGGTCAGGTCACTAATACACACACACACACACACACACACACACACACACACACACACACACACACACAGGTTTGCACAGCTATTCTTCATAGGACACTGCACTGACTTCCATTTATTTAACCAGCCTAACATTAACACAATTCATATCTTAGCCTTAAATTTAACCAGAAATGAGGTTCTGCCTTACTAGGAAAACGTTTTGGTCTCCTTGTGGACTACTGGTCCTGACAAGTCAGTGTTAATACCAGAAAAGGTCCTAAAAAGGTATCAAATCACACACACACACACACACACACACACACACACACCAAAGGCATTTGCCAACACCAGCATCTTACAGACAAGAATCTCCATCAAGTTCCCTTGACCAGGTGAAGCAAGTTTCAAAAACAGCCCTCTCTCTCCAACTGTTAAACAAATAGGCAGCCCCTACAAAGGTGTGCAAAAGAATCCACATGATCAAAGTGTATGAGAATGGCAGCCTTGTCCTTGCCTAGCCATTATCAGGCCCCATGAATGCCTGTCTTCTCCTCTTTTGTCGGTCGGGGCATTGACAGTCACTCACCCGGCAATGACTGTCACACCAGTGCAAAGAGCCAGCCGCCGACAGGGGCCAACCACATCAAACGAGGCTGTCAAGGGGCCCTGCTTGTGAACCGTGGCAACAAACACCTCCTGATCCTCACCTACAGCTCTGCAGCAGACACCCACCGCTGTGCTCTCAGCCTCTGCCTCCACTGAGAAAAGATGTACTAGCCTGGACCTCATTTCCCTCTGCCCCCCTTCTCTCTCTCTGTCAAGTAGCGCTTGTGTTAACCTCCAGCATGCCGAGACACAAAGAGCCGCTAAAGTGTTTTAGAATGCTCTATGGATGCATGACAAGGCGAGGCTGACACTGCTGGGGGTCAGAAAGTAACCTGGATGTGAATGAGATCAGTTTGGTTTTACTAACAATTTGGAGTTGAGTCACACTTGATTTAAACTGCATGCTAGTTGAACTTCAAAAGTCACCTGGAAAAAGAAAACAGTCATTTTCCACAGGCTGGAACAAGTGCTTTGGTCAAGACATCAGGAGACCAGGTTGCAGGTGTATACAACCAGCATCATATTACATTACAAGTGTAACCTCGTATGCAGTTATTCCCTTCAGTTAGTGAGAATTTTTAATAAGCAAAATAACATAAACACTCCTCTCTCAAGGTGGCTGACACTGTGAAATTCAAATAAATAACATTTACATCAACAATTAAGTAGTTTGGATATGATAAGATAGTCCTTTATTAGTCCCACAGTGGGGGAAATAATAAAACAAATGTAACTGCTTAGTTGTTTACACTCTGGCTCCCTGTTTGACCTCAAGTTCTACTTGCTGTAGAACTGTGCTGAGACTGCCACCTGTAGGACAAACATAATTTACACTGTTTCAAACTGCTGTTTGTATATGTTTAATATACAATAATACTTCTAATGGAACAGAATGGAATGGCTAATGGAATGTTAGAAAGCCAAAGAAGTATAGTTTAAGTTATTTCAAGTTGCTGATAAAAGCAAAAAGTACATGATAATAATATGACACAGATAAAACCTGGATAACTGAGAAGCTTCACACACACTTTTACAAAGTATCACATTTCTTTCTTTCTTTCTTTTTTGAACTTTTATTTACCAGATTTCCCGGTTTCTTTGTATTTTTTTCATCATTTCAACTCTTAAAATTGTAGTTTTTAGGACACAGGTGAAAATTAAAAGGGCACCTTCTGTATAGCCTGGGCATTTTCTAAATAGCATAGCACTGAATATAATTTCATTTAAGGACACCCTGTGTGTCATGTAGGGGCAGTAGGTAACTTCATATTTCAGATTGGAAGGACATCAACATGCATAGAAAACAAAGTTACAAGGACATCTTATAGGGCACTGCATCACTTTTCCTCCTCTAGAAAGGCACACTAGTACATTAATATTGTTTAGCGTATACTTTGCTTTAAAGGCCACATATGAATGTCACCTAGTAGGGCACTTTTCATATTTTTACCACTAGAGGGTACTTTAGTGTGCGTTTATCCATTTGGCCACAAGGGGGAGCGATTTCCCCCCTCTCCCCGTGCATGGTACGACATATTTCCTTTTCCCCCTTGTTTTGAATTCACATATACCTCTTTATTTTCTTTTTTTGTATTTCTCACCTGCTGTTCTCTTAAAAGTGTAGTTTTCATAAAAGATGAACAGAGCGAAAAAGGGAGAGAGAGAGAGAGAGAGAGAAACCCTACCTCACTCTGTTTATCTGCGATCGTCTACACACGCCTTGAACAGCGATTAGCCAGGTCTGAGTTAAGATGGCTGCTTGCTGCTGAGAAGTAACGCGGTTATAACATGTCAACATGTCTCTTCTCAGAATTTGTGCCGTCACTAAATGTCTCAGTCGTCGAAATGTGTTTGAAAAGTGTACCGTTCGCCTGTCTTTTAAGGAACACTGTCAGCTGTGTGCGCTGGTGAGATACGGCGCAGTCAGATCAATATCAGGTGAGCTGAAGGATACTCTCTTTCTAAGGCTGTGCGGCTGCAGTACAAGTCAAGTTTATGTCGAGGACACTTGTTTTAGAAACCAATGCGTTCACGATTTACCCCAGATTCTCCTGAATCGTTTATGTCGCTCTGGTGCTCAAATTGACAAAAACACCACACTCTAGTGCTCTCTAGAGTGGCAGTAGTGTCCTACTGGCTGCCATTCATATGTGGCCTCTAAAGTAAACATCTAATTAAACAAAAGAAAAGTATTATTGCAAAAGTGATAAGATGCCCTTGCAACTTTACTTCCTATGCCTTTACAATCAAAGAGGGTGTTGTTATGAAGTTACCCACTGTCCCTACAGTGTCCTGAACAATGTCCTTGCTGTTGAGTGATGTATAGAAAATGCCCATCTCTGTGATAGAAAGTGATGTTGTGCTGTGAGGGGTTTAGTGGGTGCTCTTATGGGATAAACCCATGGTTCTGTACAGGGGCCTTTTTGATTTAAAACTCATTCAATCCCCCTTATGCCATTCCCATTACTACAAAATCAGACATGCCTGCCTTAAGCATATTAGTGCCGGTGCCCCTGTCCTTCCAAATGTCTGTGCGCACCACTGATTGTTATTGTACAGGTACAGTAAATGATTCAGGTACAATGAAAAGCCTCATTTAAGGTGCAAAATCATTTTCCCTTTTCCTTGTTACTTTAGCAGGACACTGAACATGCTTGTGCCCCTCCAGTGAACGTTGATTTATTGTTTATTATCATAGCATCGTGGTTTGAATACAGTTGCACTTCTTTGGTCCATAAATGCCAGAGAATTGTGAAAATGTTGATTGATGTTTCTCAAATGTAAAAAATGACAATGCCCTCAAATGTATAATAAATTAATTTTACTGTCATAGAGAAGCAAAGAAACCAAAACATATTCACACTTAACAGGGTGAAATCACAATATTTATTTTACTGTGTTGTATTGCAAGGAAGCTGTATTGTATACTGTTGTTTTGTTTTTTATAGAGACACCTCTCCAGCTTCAGAGAAGAAATGTTTCATTTGTTTTCCCAAAGAAAGAAGATGCAAAGAAACGTGTCCAGGAACAGTCTCAGCTACTAGACGGTATGTTATTGTTGTCAGCAGGCACTATGCTAAACATATGTCATAAATTATTGCATTGTCATACCAAATCCATATATTTAAAGAGTTGTTTGAGTTTTTATATACTGTAAACCAAAGTGCTGAGTAATTTATACTCACTCATGTCTTGTCTTGATCTGTACATTGCCTGTACAGATGTACATTCTTAAATCCTTAGAGACTGTCACGGTAAGTTTTAATAGCTACATTGATTTATGCAGGTTTTGGTGTTTCTTATTTTGGTCCTTTATATCCTACATTTTTGTGTGTTGTGCTTTCTCAATTTCACTTCAAAGATAGCCAGATCATTTTGTGTACTCACATGAGATGTCTATTTTTCTCAAACTCAGTGCTTGAAGCCAGAATCCAGCAACTCCAAACTGACATTTTGGACGTCCAACATGCTGAAGTTCACTTTCTTAAAGTCCCTTCTTCTGAAAGAGTGGCTTTATCTGGCAGGGGTTCCAAAAGCTCAAATCAGGACAAAGCGGACCTATCCAAATCAGGATCTAAAGGAGCAAAACCTCAGATGGAAAAATTAACTTGGGAGAAAAAAAACAAACTTAAACAACAGCAGCATCTCCAGAAGAAATGTTCAGGTACTGTTAAGGAGAAACCAGCACCAAAATCTCAAAGTAGTAAAAGCATCTCCAAGATGCTCCCAGGCACAACACATAAAACAATATCTACAACAGCTAAGAAGACAACACCTCTCACACAGACAAGCAAAAAAAAAAAGACATTATCAGATCAAATCCGTGCTGCAGTTTATCCAGTAGCGACTTCTGCTGCTGCTACTGTTAAAGTGGTCAAACCACGTACAGTCTCTGAAGAAAAGAAGAAGGACTTAAAAAATCAGCATCTCAGAGAAGTGGGTCGAATCCAGACTGATGGTGATGCTGATGGCAAGGCAAAGGAGCTGGAGAGGACGCTTGTTCAAAAGGTTGATCAGTGGACCTCTTCCGGTATGTCAGAGCTCCTGCATGATGGGGATGGTGAAGCAAATGCATGTGGGGACTTTCAGCAGAGCGTCCGCTCCTACCTGGAGGCCTGTGTGTTCACAGAGAACATTGACAGAGCACACCGTTTCCTGCTTAGCCAGCACCGAATGAGGGGCCGTCGTAAACTTCTGAACACAGATGTTTACAACATCATGATGAGGTTGTGGGCCAAGAAGGTGAGATAAAGTGTTTAAAAACTGAGTAAGCAGTCAGCTTTTTATGCTTTGAGACAGAATTTAATTTATTTGTATCTGAACTTTCTATCAAAAGTGTACATTGTGTACATTTCTTTGAATTAGAAATGTTTGCACACACACAAATTAGTGATAATGAATTTGGGAGAGCTGGGCGCAGTAGCAGTGGGCAGCATTTCCGATTATGAGCCCATTAAGGCTCTCACTGTATCATAAATGTATTAAATAACATTTCTTATATAATTACTGTTACAAACACAACAAAAGTGGGGAAGTACTGGTATTCATAATCTTAAGGTTAGAGTTTGGCCAGTTTTTTATCATTAATGTTTCTGGGTTCATTTGCTGGATTAAACATTAGTCCACATTGTGCATAGTTCTAATGTGGTCTTTCTGTTTTAGGGCATGCTACATCAGATCGGACGCATGTTTATTCTGCTAGAAGAGGCTGGTCTGAAGCCAAATCCAAGATCTTACTGTGCTGCACTGGAGTGTATGGGCCGCAACCCCAACTGCTCCCCGAATGTCATCACTAGGTATGAGCACACATGCACGCTACTCACAAACGAGGATCACAAAGAGCTGTGTTTGTGATGTCATACATGTAAACACGTTTATTCACTACCAGTTAATATATATAACTAGAAGGCGGTAGAAAATAGATGGATCGAGAGGGGGAGGGCAGCAGTACACAGACTCACCAGCAGGTGTCAGGCTATCACAATGAGTGTCTTTTTTTCCTCGACAGCCTTTGAGTCTGGTATAATTAATGACTTATCTATAACTATGCCTGTTGATGACATATTTTTTTTATCCTAATGTTGTTGTCAGGGAAGTATCCCTACAAAAATACAAAATAACGAACTACAGCATCTCAGGCTTGTAGGGCATCGCTGACTGCCTCAGTTTGTGCACAGTTTGTGCTAGTTTGATGGCAGCCAATACAACCAGTTGGCCCGCTTCCCAGACAGAGGCAGAGCTCATACTGAATTTCCATTTTTGGTAGAGAATGATTTAAAGTTACTGCTGAACAAATGAAATGAGCCACGTAATCTATATCTCAATTCAGGAGATGGGTTAGATGCTGTTATTCATGTCCAGTTGTGAAAAATGTCACAGAGATACCATCAAAATACTGTGTGTCAAAAATAGAACAATTATCACAAAATGGACTGTGCTAAATAAATAAAGTACAAATACAAATGTGAACAATGAACTCGTGGCTCAAGCGGATGGTGAGTATGTGTGGAGGATGGCATGAAATTGTAAAAACAGTAAATTACAAACCCTCAGTTGTCCTATTTTTTCCAAAATTGCAGCCTTTGTAATGTTCTAGTTGCATTGTTTTAAAGTGCCATTTTGAGTTATGAATTGTTGAATTGTTTTAAACCTGAATTGAGACCAGAAAGGAAAGCAAAGAGGAGGAGGCAATAATACAACATGGCATATTGACTGCTGTAAAACACACATGGAAAATGGAAGATGTTCAGTTTTTCTTTTCCCTTATCTTCTTAATTTCTTCACGTTTTTTTTTTTTTGCGGTGCTTGTTCTTCTCTTTACTGTGTTGTTTATTAAAAAAAACTCCTGTTATTACTTCTGCCTCTGAAGTCTCTCCTGCAGTATCCTTTTCCCTCAACATACTAGCTCCTTCCTCTCTTCTCAGTCTCTGTCACTCACACACACACACACACACACACACACACACATGAACACACTGACCTATGCGCACTTATCCCTTTAAGTTTTCCCTTTGTGAGCGCTGTGTCCTTCAGAGCTCTTTGCTCCCTACGGTGTAGCAGAGCAGTCACTAGGCCGATTATTCTCTATCTTTCGGCCTTTCTTCCATCTTTGTTCCTCTGGACCACACTAACACCCAGACTAATCCTCTCTTTGTTCGTGGCTCTCTCATTTACTCAGAGTAAAATTGCATGTTGGCATCACAAGAGACTCAAGTATTCAAAAAAACTGCACCTCAGTGGCTTCCTTGTTTAAATGCATCACATATAGTTAAACAGTAGGTTTATGACTTGTGTCTTCTTTCAGTTTTTTATGCATTCATTTGTAGACCACTGCTAAGTTCAGTCCTGATTAAGTCAGTGGAAATTGCTGAGATGGGGTTCCTCCTCAGGCTAATTAGTGTGCGGTTATTAATAATTGTCCAGAGGAAACGTGTGAAGGGAGAAGCGCTCATGCCGCTTCTCTCTGGTTGATGATAAATTGGGTTTCCTCACTTCTTTCAGTGTATTTCTGTTGTTTCCCTCCAGGGAGCAGCTCCTCACCCCCATGAGTGGCAGGGGCTTTCTAACAAGCTTCCCTCCATAAACGTGCATTTTTGTGTATATAAAATGATGGATAGTGTACTGCACAGTACGCTGTACAGTACATTTCATGATCATAGAAGTCATCAGACAAATTGCTTGTCACTTAGTTGACTTTCGGTCTTCCGATTAAGCCAACGTGCAGTGCAGCAGGCAGTGTGTGAAATACAGAGCCAAGTTTTACTTTCTAGAGTCAAACATTGGAATATTATTTTTTAAATAATCTTTATAAAATTTAATAGCAACGTTCATGAAGTATTTAACACAACTATTTATCACTTCTGCCCTGCTAATCTCAAAAGAAAATAGATACATCAGGCTGAAATTATAGTTTTTCTTTTCATCTTAGGTGATATATGTCTAGTTGAATTATGGAATAAACTTTTTATTTCACCTCTCATTTGCATTTGTATTCCAGGGACTGGTGACACGTTGGCATTCTCGGCAGGCCTGTCACAGACACTATACTCTTATGGAGATTCTTAATTCATTTAATTTCATTTCAGAATTTGTTATTTTTGTCCCTAAAACTGCCCTCTTCCAAGAATGGCTCCTGACTATATGCAAATGTTCCTGTCTGCAGTCAGATAAACCATTGCTGCACAAACATCACATGCATCAGTTTCTCACATACTTGTTGTATTTTAGTGAACAACCTTGCAACCAATAGTATAAAAAGGGGATCAATGAATTGTTGTGTTACATGGGGAGAGGGACATTTGTTTTACTGCTTACTGCATCCACACTTAGTGTTTAACCAGGTTTAGTGTCTCACTCTTAAACTAGGAAATGATTAAAACAGGTGTGGCAATTTCTGCTTGGTTTTCCCCTCTGCAGGTATCACACAGCATAATAAGTGCCCAAGTGTCAAGATAGTATTAACGCTTGATACTATGATAAATGCCCCTGTATGTGCAGGTGCCTGAGTCGGATGAAAGAGGACGGAATTTCCGTGGACGATCTGTTCAACCAGAGTGTGTTTCGTCAAGATGAGAGAGACATGGTGCTGAAGGCCGTACACACGATCCAGCCTGACTATCTGCCCGGCCTCAACCCAAACACAAGCGAGTCCTATACATCATTGGTTCGGGACCTCTACACACAGGTACTGCAGAATTACATTGACATTATCAGTCTCTTCCTGTAAAGACATAGGGTTTTCATACTAACTGCTGAAGTGTTAAACATATGAATGGAAATCTCTTAAGGGAGTTGATTTGCACTCAAAAGTGTGGATTTATTTTTCAAAAGTATTAATGTATGATTGTATAAATGGGTTATTTTATACCTGAGTCATGTATGTTTAGCTAGTTAAAGAATGAGAAAGCTGGGAAAGCTGTCAGTAGGCTCCAGTGTGATGATGAAAGATTTGCCTGTCACCCTTTTACAGCCAGACAAGCACCGGCCTATTTATAGTTGGCCAACTCTTCTTTCGAATATTTGCTCTGCTCTCCGCTCCTCTCACCCCCACTGCTGATTCTCGCTTGATTCATTAACAGCTTTTATTTATTTGTGTGGTATTTTTAGCCACATTTTTTTTTTACATACACCATGTTTACTTTGAACGCCAATGGATTGACATATTTTTGGCTTTGCGTCTATGTGTGTGTGTGTGTGATGTGAACAATGTACATATCTGTATGTGTAACTATGCAACTCATTTTGAAAAGTGTCCATTTTGCATATAGTTTTTAAATATTGCCTCATGAATGCTGCTTTATTACTGCAAAAGCTGACCTGCATCTATAGGATGTGAACACAAAGTATATCGAGTGCTCAATGCCTTGGTAAGGCAACTATTTCATTAGGAATTTGAAATTAAAAGTTAATTGCTTATCTCTTAAAAATAGGCTATTTCAGATATTAGCTTGGCCTGTACAAACCACTTTGTTCTTTTTATGAGCAGCAAAATAGGGATCTGTTAACATTTTATCTTTATCTGTATGCAGTATCTCATTCATTCATTCATTCATTCATCATCTACCGCTTCATTCCCCACGTGACCTATTCCAGTGACATAGGGTGAAAAGGGGCGGGTGGACAGGTTGCCAACAGCTCAATTAACCACTGCATGTTTTTAGCCACAGAAACCCCCACCCCCCCGACACACACACACACACACACACACACACACACACACACACACACACACACACACACACACACACACACACACACACACAGGGAGAACATTCAAACTCCACACAGAAATTCCCGGACCGGGACGTGAACCAGCAACCTTCTGGCTGTGAGGCCACAGTGCTTAAACAGAGATTAATCAAAATGACCATGGCCTTTGTTGACTAGCATGAAAAGGCTCCCTTTATGCTTTTTACAGTGAATTCACCCTGTCAATCAAAGCTTATACCCAGATAGTAAGCGGTTTGTATTTTCTCTCTGTCTGTTCTTGTTTTTCTTTGTGTCTTAGAGGGCAGACCACCAATACCCAAAACTGGACTTCACTCAGGCGGAGCTTCAGGAGCGTTTCCAGCGTCAGCTCAGTGTGGAACAGGCCTGCACTGTCACCATCGACTCAGTGGAGACTGCCAAGCCCGTCACTGAAAACATGACCAAAATGGTAATTAAGCTCACATGTTGCCTCACTTTGACTATATATCATCTTCTATGCAGACCTCAGGTGCATTGCACTGTGACTGTGACTCTGACACCGACGACATGAAGAAGATCCAGATCATAGACTGTATTGAATGAGTTTAGTTTCAAAGCGATACCCTGCCTTTTTTTCTTCACTATATACACATAAGCACTTTTAAGTATTGTTGTTTTGACACATGTAGATCAATGGTAGCTCACATAATTGTAATAATCATAGACTTTGCATTAATAAAATGGACATGCAGTAGTCTTTTGGTGTGGAAAGTGAGGTGTAATAGTTTTCTCTGTAAGTCTGAAAGAAAATGACCCTCCCTCTCACATGATTTATAACAGGAGTAAACATTTTCACTAGCCTCTCGAATGCTAGTTCACGTCTTTGTCAATATAGCATGATGTCTGTTTTAAATGTATGGTCCCATTTAGAGTAAAATCGATTGGCAGATGTGCAGTGGACGAGCTCTCGGTCAGGCACAAAGGTTTTTTTAAAAAGTATGGTTAAAATACTAATGTCGATGCTTTAAAATAGTACTTCAAAAACGAGTAGGTGGCATCACAGTGGGTTAACTGTAACTGTACCACAATCTTGTCGTTGCAGATTCTTTTTTTGAAGACTGCATTTGACAATAACACAGTTGCTTTACAAAGAAAGAACACATTACAATGTTTGTGCCTTTTAAACTACAAAATGCCCACTGTGCTGGCACATAATGTTAAGATCATCTTGACAGTTATCTGCTTTGTTTCGAAGTAATTATACCAATATAAAACCATTTACATTTGCAATTAGTATACTTTTCACGTCCATGGGTTCACATTGTCTTCTGTGAGTAAAGTTCCTCTCTTTCCTGATCCAAACTTTGAAATAATATATGCATTTAAGCCTTGCAGGTCAGAAGAAGGAACACCATATTCCTGTGGTGTGCTTTTTTTTTTTTCTTTCTCTTTCTTTTTTTTTTCAAATTTGGCATTTACAGTCCAGCCTGGCTCGTCTGCCTCTGCAGATGGGCTTCGTGGGAAGCGAGCTGGCTGACAATCCCTGGTGGTCAGGAAGCATTTACAGATGGACAGTGCAGAATAATAATGTATTGTAATAGAGGCCTCTAAAGTCGATGCAGAGTCACCCTCCATCCAATATCCAGCCTGTGCCTCTGCTTCAGACTAAAGCCCTTCAAGTGAAACTCCTCAGCTTAACAGTAAACATTGACACAAACACAGTCATGCACAAAATTTACATACTGTACTGGATATCACAAAACCTCTACAGGCAGGGATAACAAATTGTCAGTTTAAAATGACTTTCCATTTTGATCATTTTACCATTTTACTTGACACATTTCTGTCACCTGCAGTCATGAGATGGATGACATAAACAGGTGTTGTGTTTTCAGAGGGAGCAGTTGACCAAACACCGAGCTCAGTGGCGTACGATCCTCCTCCAGGCCCTGAGGGAGAGCAAGATGATACTAGTGAATACCAACACCAAGGACTACAGGCTTAACCTTTATCCCTACCTCTGTCTGCTGGAGGATAAGGAGTATGTTGAGATCATGATACAGGTAAAACAACCCACTTAGTCAAATGCCTGAAAACCTGAAAAAACCTTGCCTGAAAACCAAGGTTTGAACTGTCTGTGTTTAAGTCAAAGACATTTGATTAATGTCTATTTTATTTGACATAAAAAGAAGCCTTGTTACAATGCTGTTGGGTTATTGCACCTTTCTCTTATGGACATTGGCACAGTGCAACACAACATGACCAGTCTGAGAAATCATAAAACACAAATCATATAGGTAACAGTAAGGACAGCAATTGCAAAGGCATTGACTTTTCTCTTTGGCAGTAAAGAGGAGCATGCATTTCATCTGACACCTTCCCACGTAAAATGTACAGGGCCTGTTTTTGGGTTTCGGATTCACTTTAATTTCCCCTCTGACTGAAGGATTTATTTTTCATTACCCCTACTATATCTGACAAATGCCTGACTAAAACCTTATTTTGGTGATGTTTTCACTTTTTGAAAAATGTCCTGTTCTTGTCCAGAGTGTTGCCAACCTGCCTCCCAGTGGAGAGTCGCTGAGATTGTTGGCCGCAGATCTGGGCAACAGGGTCTTCACCAAGTACGCTGTGCGACAGAAACACCAGAATCACATCGTGGAAAAGTTGGCCAACATTTACAACACTTACACAGAGCTGCTGGCCAAAGATACCAAGGTAGAGAAACTACATCGTACTTGTCTTTTAAAGATTTGCCAGATGTTTGTTTTTGTGGGTTCTTCTCATGTGTGTTTTTAATGGAAAATGTATTTTCCTTTGCGTCCCTTATGGTCCAGAACAATATAAATGTATTAGAAGGAATGACTACAAAATTAAAACAAAATCCATGTTTTTAGCATTGCATCAATGTATACTTATATAAAAGATGTATACATTATGCTCATTATACTCCAGTGCCTAGTTAGACCAGTCATTAGTTAAGGTGTTTGCTTCATGTGTATGTTATTTTACAGTCCACCTTTGTACATTACATTACATGTCATTTAGCAGACGCTTTTATCCAAAGCGACTTACAATGGAATTGAGTACAATCAGCCAGGGGTGGAGTCGAACTTGCAACCATTGCGACCATGATGTCTTTAGCACACAGGGTACTGGTCTTAACCACTCAGCCACTTCACCCCCGAATGTAGCCGAATGTATGCCCACTTTTTCCACTGTTACTGCACCAAACATTAGTCTGACTTTTCCCTTTTACCAATTTACATTTTCATGCATCCTCTGTGGAAAAACACTATAAATGTTTGACTGAGCTTCTCACTTGTGGTCAGTCTTATTTATTTCGATCATGACCACATGGCTGGAGTCTCTGTAGCTTAATATCGTTTCACTGGTTATGCATAAAGCTTTACTTTAATCAGGTCCCTGAGCATGGTATTGTTCTGCACCGTTTCACCCACTTTAATACCTGTGTTGTTGATCTAGTCAAAAACCTCTGCTATTCTTTTGATAATTCTCACATTGCTGTGTGTGTTTTTGTTGTTTTCTGTTGCTATTTTAATGTGTTGTGCTTTTATGAGAAACATCTATAGGTTTTAACCTGTTGACAAAACAAGACCTTTGACTTTGAAACTGGAATCTTTTGTCATGTAATAGACAAAAAAAACATGATCATTTGATAGATCTTTTTTGGTAGATTTATTGAACATGAAAATGCAGATTACTTGTAGTACTTATAGTATGTAATGGATCTATGGTTTGACATTAGCTATCATATCTTCTAGGAAGGAAATATTTTTTGTTTGACAAACTGCTGTTTTTCAAACATAACATCTTTTGGTGAGACTTTCATAATCCACATGATAAAAATGAATGAATGAAAGAAAGCAGCCCCCCCCTTCTGATCACCTCTCTCTCTAGGAGTTCAACATCCTTCCCAGAGAGAAGTGGTGTAACTTGGAGATGGAGCAGAGTTCAGGACCCATGCTGCAGGGGGGAGAGCTGAGCTGGCCACATATTATAACTCTGGAGCTGGGCACGCACTTGGTGGATATGATGGTCAAGAACCTCAAAATCAACAGTGACATCCTGAACCCATCCCATGAGAGGAAGCTCATCCCCATCCTCTACCACATGTACACCTTCCGTAGCACCAGACAGGTACAGTTGCAACTTGGTCCGCAGCCTCAGAGTTGGTCGTACTTCTGTTTAAGCAGTGTTATCGAAAATGCTGTGGTAATAGGGTCAGTCAGTGCCTATGATAAAACCAATCACATCCAGATCTGAGATAAGAGGATTCATAAGCAATAATCCACACTGAGAAAGATCTTTCCATCTGAGAATTAATGGGGAAAAAAGTCTGAAGGATTAGTCATCAGGATCTGCTGCAAACTAATATGGAGTGTACAGTATGCCGCATGTAATTGAAAGGATTAAAAATAAAAAGGGACATGGTGAGTGTGATTAAAAGATTGACCAAGTGAGGTTCAAGCACCTGTCGAGTTGACATTTTCATTAATAAGGAAAGAAGCACAGTGGAGTAGAAATAATGAAAATAACTCGAAACACTTGACCTTCACTCCGATGGGAAGAGTGTCAGCCATTCTAAAGCCGGTTACCTTGAACATTTGAACATCCTCCTCTCCTGTGTGAAGCTCCAATGAGTGTGAATTATAAAACCATTTCATCCCTGCTTGAATTGGCAGGAGGAACAGTTGAGTAAGATGAATATGTTCCAGGCTAATCCCTTTCTTAGTGTCCCCTTAATTGGCTTGCTGATTTATCGCCATGGGACCCTGCGGGAGGGTGAGGCAGCCATGTGAGGGAAGAGAAACAGCGAGGGAAAGAGGAAATTGATGGTTTTTTAAATTGTTTTTAACTTTATATACTTTGGCCAAGAGATGCACAAATGGATTAATTGATTTATTAGCCCGACGCTATCGCCATATAAGCAGATCAAGTGCAAAAAACAAGTGCCTTCTGCACTGCCTTCAGTCAGTAACGGGGCTGTGGGAGTGGCTCCATCACAATGTACTCGCTGAAAAGTTATTTTTGATGTAGAAACATGATTTTAAGTCTGTTGCGTAGGATTAGCATCTCATTAAGACTGCGGTGAACTGAGTTTAAAGAAAGCAAACACTGCTGGATCTGAAAGAGTCTGTGAAATTAGTTTCATGTTGGATATTTCACACAGTTTCAGTTGTGGTTTTATTGAGTTTTTAGGAAATCATAATCACTACACACATCAAAAGTATTTATGGCAATAAAAAAAATAACAGCAGCCATTGGCCATATTGTTTTTCTAATAATCAGTATAGACCCTGAATGACAGGATTTACTATTGCAAAAATTGCTCTTGTGTATTTTTCATACTTCTTAGCATTTCGTGGAAGCATTCTCATGATTTTACAGCACTGCATGGCAGTGTGAATTATGCAGGCGATGCTGGAATTTTTATTCATTTATTTCCATATCATGGTCTTAATGTCTAGTTGTACATGCTGCAAGTGTGTTGCATCAGAAATAGGACACAGTTATTCTCTCACACTGAAGCAAAATACCTCAACATGAAGTTATTCACCTGCAACCCTGCATCTAAATAGGATTTTTAATAACTCAACAAAGAAAACAAAAAATGTTGAGGCTAGATTTTAAATTTATGGAGCTTCAATGTATTCATTAGATTTAAACTCGAAGTAGCCACACGCTATCATGATTAACGTGCACCTGAATTTAAAAGAGGATTAACACATTGGTCTCCGTTTATAAGAGGGTTTTTTCCCTGTCGCAGCTCATTTTAAGTTTCTTACTCTTGATGTTTTCCTCTGACAGATTGGCTTCATCAAGCCCCACCCAATCCTCATTCAGATGCAGCAGGAAGCAACAGAGACCAAACTGACTTTTGACTCCTATGTGATGCCCATGCTGTGCCCTCCTGTGCCCTGGACTTCTGTGAAGTTTGGAGCTTACCTGCTGACACCAACCAAGCTGATGCGCTCAGTCGACGGGGCGGTACAACATGAGGAGTTGCTGGAAAAATGCCAGAATCTTCATGCAGTTATGGACTCTCTCAATCAGCTGGGCAGCTGTGCCTGGAGGATCAACAAGCCCCTGTTGGATATTATTATCTCCATTTTCAATGATCGGGGTAGTGATAAGCTAGACATCCCTCCTCCGCTATCAGAGGCCCCCAAAATACCACAATTCAACCCCCACGATCACACTTACACGCCTTCTGAGAAGGCCGAGTTGAGAAAAGATGTGGTTAATGCTAAAAGGAAATGCAGCGAGATGCACAGTCTGCGTATGAATGCTCTCTATCAACTGTCCATCGCAAACCACATACGGGATGACGTTTTCTGGTTCCCCCACAACATGGACTTCAGGGGACGTACCTACCCCTGTCCTCCATACTTCAATCACCTGGGAAGTGATGTGACACGGGCCATCCTAGTGTTTGCAGAGGGCAAACCCCTTGGTCCCAAGGGCCTGGACTGGCTAAAGATCCACTTAGTCAATCTGACAGGGTTAAAGAAGAGGAGCTCACAGGAGGGACGCCTGGAGTACGCCAACTCTATCATGGAGGACATACTGGACTCTGCAGACAACCCTCTCAATGTCAGTTATTTTTTGTTGCCAAGTCTTAAATCTTATTTTCACAATGCCACATAGCAAGTCTTGTTAAAACTATAGCTTGTGCGTAAGAAGCGAAAGTAGTCTTCTGATAACTCCTCCAGTTCAGGAACATCACACTACAACAGTGTCTGGATGGTTCTGTCTGTCAATCACATGGTGTCCATTAATATAATAATTCCCAGCATATGTTTTGAATTATCATCTATTTACCTCCAAATGGAAACAAAATTGACATTGTATTCAATAGAAGCAGACTTAAATCTAGTGATTAAGACCATTTACTCCTCAGGAAAATGTTTATTGACGTGATAAATTAAGTGACAAGTGTGCTCATTTCCCCATAGATTTGCATTCAAACAGATCATTTTGAAACCAGTGCAGGCACCCCCTTGTGGCTATATGCTGCTTTTGTTTTCCTTGCTTGGTTTCACTTTTCAAATGTTCAATTTCTTATACACGGTCTATGGTTAGAACCTCTTTTTTTGTGGTGAGAAACACCTTAAAGATATAGACAAACTAATTATTTTTTTTTTATTTCCTATTCTACTTATGCAGA
Organism: Solea senegalensis; assembly: GCF_019176455.1. Lineage (NCBI taxonomy): Eukaryota > Metazoa > Chordata > Actinopteri > Pleuronectiformes > Soleidae > Solea > Solea senegalensis. Next base: position 4,461,577 of record NC_058034.1, on the reverse strand, counting down.
ATATATATTAGCCTTTTATCATTTGGGAAATCGAGTCAATATAATAAGTTGCAACATCTAAAAAGTATATCCATCTTCTGACTTTTAAATTGAAATAAAAACAATCTCCCGGCTATGTTTATGTATGCAGGATAATGTGGCATGTGCTTGTATTTGTCTCTTACAGGGTAAGAAATGGTGGATGAATGCAGATGAGCCTTGGCAGGCTCTGGCCTGCTGCAAGGAGATTGCTAGTGCTGTGAGATCTCCTGATCCAACCAAGTTCATCTCCAATTTTCCTGTTCATCAGGTACCATTAAACACACACATCAATAAAAAGATATTTCACCTGTTAACATAGATGCATAGCAGATAAAATGTCTCATCTCTTACTAATGTGGGCTTTTTAACACATAATTCAAGACTAAAATATACAATTCAATAATTTAATCCATCTAAATTTACAGTTGGCTGAAATTCAAAGTCCTTCACTACAATGAGAAATCACAAGAATACAAAAATACTAACAGTAAACCAAATAGTCTAACTACGAGACAAACACACCATATTAGTTCTAGTAATTAACTCATCTTACAGTACCTTAAGCCAATTCTAATTCTTATTTATAGCCTCTCAAAACTTTGTGCCATTTAGTCATCTTTAATGGTGCTATTTTAGAGGGCACATCAAGGTCCACAATCCAAGACCTCCTGAGTCACGTGGGGCCATATTATGTCATCGGTCATAAACCTGGAGCTCTAATCTTCAGAGCAGATCACAGCTTGAGTCCTCCTGAGCTGAGATCTGTCATTTCAGTCCCCAGCATTTTTTTATACACAACCCAAATCAACAAACAAATCTCTGGCAAAAATGTCAGTGGTGAGTCTTTTCTTTTGTTCTATACAGTGATTTATACCTTTAAATGGAATGATAAAGGAACGTCTTCTTCAGGGTCTAGTTTTAGTTTAGTATTCAGTCGACACTTGGGGAAACATCGCTTCTTCATTTTTAGTTTATGTACAAATTATACTATATTATAACTCTAAATTGATATGATTCATTTTAGTGTAGTGTAATTAAAAAAAGCAAATAAAGCCAAATAATAGCCAGTATTTTCTTGACTTGATCCAAACGATACTTTATCGTTGTTACAGAATGCAACAGAAGTTTATTTGGTAGCTCACAGACAGACCAGCAGCAATAAACAAATTTATTCAAAACAAAATATATAAACAAGAAGTGGAAACGGTGCAGTTTGTAAACACCTAGTCACAGTAAACACATTGTGCGTCCATATTCAAAAGAACAAGATAAGAGATAAAGCATTTCATTTAAATATACTGTGCACAATGCAGTAGTAGCTCAGAGCATTTGTTAAAAATGTTTTAAACACCTCCTTGACTAAATTTAACACATTTATATGAAACGGATTTAATAATAATTATGTGCTGCCTCTGATTGACAATTAAATAAAATAATCTAAATGTTTTTTTTCTGAATATGAAAGGCACAAACTGATGAATGGATTGATCACTTCACAAACTTTAAGATTCTGTTTTCAGTCCCTTTCTCAGATGCTTAATCAATTACATATGTTGCTGTCCCTGATGCTCACAGATGTCTGATGGTCTCTCTCAGCCGCTTTTGGCTGCAGGACATAGTAATATGTTGTTATGACCAGTGACTAACAGCCTCAACCAAATCATGTTTTTATTGAACTGATGCTCATGTGTTTCATCTCTCATCCTTTCCTCTGTGTTTTGTCTGTCCTCTCTTCACTTTCATGTTGTTTTTCATGTTTTCATGTTACAATCGCCTTTAACCCGTCTCTCTCTCTCACATCACTGCTTTTGAACTTTTCTTCCTTCTGTGCACCTCTCTTCCAGGACGGCTCCTGTAATGGTCTCCAGCACTATGCCGCTTTAGGCAGAGATGTTATTGGTGCCACATCGGTCAACCTCATGCCCTGTGATGTGCCTCAGGATGTGTACAGCGGAGTAGCACAGCAGGTCAGGAGCAACTGGGCATTTTTGGTGCATTGTTACAGTGTTTTGTCCCTTTTCTTTAAAATACATTTAATAGAAATGTTGATTTCAGTTGCTGCACCTGCTCAGGTATTAAAGCTGGGATAGGCACCATATGTTATTGATCAGTAATTCCATCAACAGAGAGAACTAGGTTTCTGCACCTCATTGAGGATCTTAATATGGAATCTGATTGGAAACTTTCGAAACTCGGGCAGTTGCAAGAGAGTTTGCTGCTGTTGGCTGTTGCACACCTCCATTGGAAAGTCACTATTCTAGCTTTTAGTAACAAAACATAAATCAAAAATTTAAGCATGTGGATCTATTCATGCTCATCTGGTAGGAGGGGCTCAGAAGAGGGAGCCCTATATCCCTAAATGTTAGGATTTAATAACCTGGTGATCGGACTCAACAGTCATCTATTTTTTCTAGTGATCTTGCCTAGTATAGTTTAGTTAATCTGGTGACTCACTAGACCCCTCATTTACGATGTACTAATGTAATGAGATTATATTTAAAATATCTGAGTGCAGAGAGTGAATAGATTCCTGCATGCAAAGCCTCAAAGGGCAAGTGTACATTGTGTATAATGCTATCAGAGGCACCTAGCTTGCTATGAACATGCCCCTTTTTATAGAGAAACAATGTTAAGTCATTTGTGAAGTAGTCGCTTTGGGATTGCAGTCATTTATTAGATGATACTGTAGATTATCACTATTGAAAGTGCGAGTGAGCTACCTGGGAAAATCAATCTTGTGTACTTGCAAAGATAAGCTGAACAATAGTCACAGCGGTGGCTCAGGTATTAAAGTTATTTGTTGCTGTAACTAATTTCCGTCAGTTGGGTTCTAGAGAGGGGGATGGGTCTGTGTGAGATCAGTGTATATCTAAAGAGTATAAAAAATGCAAGAAAAAGCAGGTGACGGTTGAGGTGTGACACCGGGAGCTGTTTAACAGGTGAACAGAAGATAGGGGTGTACACACTCTTCTGTTTTTCTCTGCTGGCTTTCCTTATGTTAAAAACTATAGGAAGAAGCTGATGCATGTTGAGGACGAAAGGAGGCAACCAAAAAAAAGAAAAGAAAAATGTGTGCACACAGTGGTGTGCTGACCATTCATTTGTGTCAGAAAGTGTGCCTGTGTCCAGGGATTGAGCTCATTGGCCGATTACAACCAAATAAATGACCATTGATATTTTAGAAAAATGTAGAATTAGTGTGCAGCAGTGAAATCAGCATATATTCAAACACCACTTTCCACTTATTTTCCAGACGTTACTAATGTTCAGGACATGCTACTATATATTTTACTAGAGATTTATTTTAAATAAATTATATTACTTTTACAGCTGTGCTGAATTATTTATTGAAATATGGATAGATATTACGGTTTGAGAGAGTGCTAGGGCATAATGATAACAACAATAATAAAAATAATAATAATAATTATAAAACAGAAAAAACAAGTTAAATTCAAATAGTCATGCATTTCAGGTAGAGGAGCTACGAGCACACGATGCAGAGCGTGGTCTGAAGGTCGCGCAGGTCCTGGAGGGCTTCATCAACAGGAAGGTGGTCAAACAGACAGTGATGACTGTGGTGTATGGGGTCACGCGGTATGGAGGACGCCTTCAGATAGAAAAAAGACTGAAGGAGATTGATGAGTTCCCTAAGGTATGGTGGATAAGGGGCTTCCCTCACACTATGGATCGTTTTATTTTTAGATTCAGAGCAGTGTGATATGACTCCTCCATGTAGGGCTCTCATTTCATTTTACTCTCAAGCTATATATTTTTTGCACACACACACATTGAGCCCAGGTTGACTCCACTGAGGTGTATCCTCCTTTCATAGTATTGCCCCATTGTCCTCTGAATTAGTATGAAGGCTTTTTGTCTTTGCACCCAAATTAGTTGATTGTAAATTTGGCTGTAATATTGCTTCACCAAACAGTAAAAGACAAACAGTAGCTTGGATTTGCACAATTAAAATCTCCATCAAAACGTGCCACCTACAAGCAGGCTTAAACCCCAGCCTCTGCCGGTGAGTCTGACTAGTCCCATCTCACTGTCTCCAAGTGAGCTGTGAGCAAGAGCAGAATGTCAAGTTTATGCACATATTATATTAATGCAGTGAAATGAAATATTTCATGGTTGAATCAGAGAGGCCATGCTTGTAATGCACCAATAGGTATAACATTTGATATCACTGACTACGCGGCTGGATCTATTTTTAGTTCAAAACCATCAATCTTTGTGATTTGGTCAACTGATGGGCACACCCGTTCTGTCAAATGACTCTGTGGCAGGAAAATGGAAGCATTTAATCTTCTTACAGCAGTGTAGTGCTTATTATCTGTCAAATAGCTGTATAGTTCCTTGCAATAACCTCGTTGTCTGTGTAGATGGAATCAGCATGATTCTACTGTGAGTGTCTCAAAGCCAGAAGATTGTGCTAAATGACTTCTGCATAATGTCTCTAATTGTTTAAACAGGGAATTAGGTGGAAGTGTAATTGGGACTGATTACAGGGGATGGATGAGCGGGATGAAGCAGCTCCACTAAAGTGGAGATTATATCTCTGTAATAATACAAGGAATGTCCTTTTTTTGTTGTGTGCTGTAGCTTTCATAATTTACTAATAATATCACAAAGTAACAAATTATGTTGCTTCAAAAATTAAAAAAGATGATGTGGAGACATAAGTTTAATTATGTGTTGTTTTTTCCAGGATCATGTTTGGGATGCGTCACAGTACCTGGTACGAATGGTGTTCGGTGCCTTAAAAGAGATGTTTACGGGGACCAGAGAGATCCAGGTGGGTTAATCACAGCCATGGAAAAGCAATTACACTCTGCAAGCTTACATAACTAACTTTCTCATCATGTCCATGACAATATAGTATATTGGCACAAATTTCAGGAATAGCTCCTCAGTAATTTCTTAATACCTTTGGTATGAAGTATGATCATAATTGGTTTCAAACTAAGTGGAAAATGGAAGCTGTGTAAATGAATTTACTCTACTTGATAAACTTTTTTTTTATTTAGATTGTATTGCTCCGTTCAGGAACCCAACACACAGCTCTTCTGTGACTACAATTCTTCACTACTGACCTAGTACTGCAATATAGGATGTTATTTTATTTTTATTAATGACTAGTTTACTTCACTATTACCCCAGCAACGGCACCCACTCATTACAGAGCCTCTATTAATAAAATGTAGGTCTAACACCTGAGATTGTACATTATCTCCACAGGCAGAGAGGAGTCTGGTGAGATAATAGAACCACCACCCACTGCTGGAGTGTTTGTGTATATATGTCCTTTGGGGAACGTGTGGGGACGACCCAGTCTCGGATGAAAAATTCCCATCCAGTCATGCCTCAGTGCGAGTGTGTTTTTGTGTGTAAAAGCACCTGATCTTTTTAAGTAGGTCACATCCTCTTCTATTTCACAGGGTTGAGTTGCAGGAGACAGGAGAAGTAGCAGATGAGTTGCGGATGCAGTCATCCCTGATGTCCACTCCTATATTTTCTATACATTTTCCCTTCACTGAGTCACTACTGCTCTTTATTCCCTACACGGGAGTCTCTGTTCACACCTTACCCCCCACCTCTGTCTGCCTTTTATCAGTCTGTTGATAAATCCGTCAATCTCTCTGGCAGATCTCTCACTCCTGCTTCTTTGCTTTCATGCTATCTCCATTTTATTGTGTCTGCGTATATATGGAGGGAGTTGATGATGAATGAAGCAGCTTTGGGCCAGACTGCTACCACGAGTTGATAGCATGTATTTATCTTTCCTACAGCTCAATATAAATGTGTGTATGTGGGAGGAGGCACATGTGGGACATTAATAGGGCTTCCATTCCTGGAGACAAACTGTTCCAGATATGTAAACAGCACTGTTGCTCCGGCAGTTTTTAAAATAAGCAACTTCTCACCTGTTCCTCAGCAGGATTTCAACAGTAGTTTGGAGCTTTTTAAAGGAGAGCAGCAGCAGCAAATCTAAATGCATGAATCAATGATTTATGCTGTGGAGAAGTTTGTTCAAAAAGTACTTAAGCGTCTATATTTATAGCCAGATTTATTAAATCCTAAGAGAGTAAGACTAAGAAAAGGTTCATCCTTCCATGATCCACATTGCTTATCATTTGAGTGTCATGCACATGACACTAATTGAGAGGTCAACATACAGAGGCAATTCACATCCACGGGCAATTAAGAGTAGGCAAGGGATGATTTTAAAGGTTTATGTCACCATTGAAGATGATAGATGATGAATGAATGAATGAATAATAAGTCATGAGGAAAGATGCAGCTCCCATAGACATGTTAAGAAATGGATCATAAGCACTGTACGCTGGACAGGATTTTCAAGGCACAAGATGATTTTCTTCATTCACAACTAGCATGTTAATATAAATTCACCACGATTATCTTATTGTAAGTGCTTTTAATCCTGATAAGTGATAATATTGTTTATTGTCTCATCACTAAGTTAGAGTCTCTAATTAATTTCACCCATGGAGGAAGATGGATTGCACAGAAAAAAAAGGCACATAGACTCGCGGAGAGCCTCCTTCACACTTCATATTTCATATTGAAGAGTAACCCCTCGTTGCGGTGTGTGCTGTCAGTTTACTTCTGCTGCCAATCTTCTGTTTGCAGGATTGGCTGACGGAGAGTGCCAGACTCATCTCCAAGTCGGGCCACACTGTGGAGTGGGTGACACCGCTTGGTTTACCCATCATTCAGCCCTACCATCGTGCACGCACCCAAGTGGTAAGTCTTACTCTAAGACTCTCGAAAGTGAAAATATAATAAAATGTGGATGAAAGGGTTTCAAGCTAAAGTACTGGTGTTATACGAAGACTGTATATATAGGATGGATATAGTCTTCTTGGTTCATCCTGAAGCCAATTAGGGAATAAAAAATACTTAATAGCCACTCAGGGGGGAAGTCCAGTGTTTTCAAAAAAGAACTCTGTTTGAATGAAGGAAAGTTTATGTGAAATGAGCCTACTTCTCACTTGATTTATAATATCAGTAAACAGAGTGTATGTGGGAGGAGGTACATGTGGGATTTAGGGTCATTTTTCAACAGCACATGACGTTAGTTTTGTTCTTGTTTTTTTTTTTGTTTTTTTCATCATCCTAACAAAACGAACTGAAAAATAGACAATTAAATATGGCACATGTGGACATCAGTGTGATTTGTAGCTGGTATTGTCCAGAGAGTGTGGCCAATTAAAGGCCCATCTAAATTTCTCTATAGCTTCAGAAATTAACTATCTGACCTTTCTGATATACTCACTTATATCTCGACCTGTTTATCCTCCTCCTCATCCTCCTCCTCTATTTGTCTCAGTTTTCATATTCTCAAAACTCTTGCAACTGACCTTTTCATTAAATATAGTCTATCCACTTTCTGACTTGGCTAATTTCTCCAAAACAAACAGTCCTCATTAATCTCTGTCTTGACATACTGTCCATTGATAGAAACTGCTGTGTGTGTAGAAACTGCTGCCTATGGCTTCTATATGACATTTGATCCATAATCTCCACCAGGCAGTGAGGAGACTTGGATCATCTCTTTCAATCTCATCGTAATTTTCATCCATTGTAAATTTGATGGAATTTTTGTTGAACCTGGTCATAATTCAGCTGGTCAGCTGTGAGCCGACAGGAGGCTGAGTATTTACACACTGGGATATTATATTATATATATGAAATATCCCAGCTGGGTTTTCCAGGTCTTGATAGGTTCCATGTACTGAATGTGTGTGTCACTGCATCGTGTTTGCTGTGAGGGGCCTAACTTAAATATAGCTGAACAACATCCACTGGAGCTCATCATATTGGAGATCCTGACAGCTGAAGCTCATTAACCAACTAAAAGAAGGAGTATGTATCGCCTTTGATGCCAAGTGCAGGTAGACATTGAGTTCATAGACTGACCCAATCCGCTCTGTTACTATGACATCAAGCAGAAGGTTATCTTGGAGGGGACTTACACCTGAAAAACAGATGCAAGGGACTGACAGGAGCAATGTTGACAGATGGTGAGTCCCCTGTGGGTGCAGTGCTCTCTGTGGATATAGGAAGGCACATTCCCTTAATTTGATCACTTTCTTTTAATAGATAAATGATGACTTCAAGGGAGAAAGATGTTTTAAGTTACTACTCATAGATAACTTTCTCTTCTAGCCGTTGCAATAGTTCTCTGATCCAGTTACGTCACTCAGCAACATAAATGAAAACTAACTTGCAGAAAGGTCACCTTTTCTCTCTATAGCTGGATTAAATTCAATCTCCTGGTCTCCTCTCTTAAATCCAAGGCCACAGTGTTTCTGAGGGTTGTTAGAGTGGAGAGAAAGTAGTTACAGTAGCGTGACATAATCAAACAGGAGTGTGTTTGAGTGCTCCTCTGGATTTTGGTTGTTTGGTGGTTTCAGTGTGCACCCAGATTGGCATACTCGGGATGGCTCAGTACCACTATATTGTGTTAGATACTGATACTGATATCACAACCTTGAGAATCTTCCAGTACTGATATCAATCCAATGCAGTCTTTTTACAGAATTACACTGTGTCTGTGTTGGTGGTGCGTGTCCTCGCTATAGCCTGTGCTTAGTGACCCATTTATAGATCAAATTTGTTTGGACATTTTTCTTTTACTGATATCTGATACATTGATTTCGACCACAATCAGATCGATACCAATGCTGATTATTGGATCAGCTCATCTCTGGGGACTTGTGAAATGGGGCATTTGTCATAGTTGATGTGAGGTGAGGAAATTCGAATAGGATGGAGTAGCTGAATGGAGTATGACCATACATAAGGGAGGATGCCTAACAGGATTAGGTGATACTAATCAGATCAGAGGTCACCCAAGCTCTCATGCCTTGTTTATTTTTCATCTCCCCCCCCCCACCAAGCAAGGTTACAGTGAAAAGCTCACTCAGCGGATGGTGACCCATGGGAGTCATCAGCTGGATTTGGATTTGAGTGGATTTGCAAAAGCTTGTGATCTAATGTCCTCTATGTGGAAAGAATCAGTATACTAAGTTACTTTGGGTTATAACGGTACTGCAAGTGCAGTAGCTGCTTGTGGTTTATGGCAATACAACAATATAGAATGACACTGTAATTAATTAATATCTATGTAATCTATGTCATACCTCTTAAATAACAATCATGTTATTTAAGATAATTATTATTGAGACAAAACATGTTCGCTTTGCTTTTTTTCTGTTGTCATTTTGAATTTTCTTTATCATTGTTTTGTGTTACTATATTTATATACATTTTGCATGTCTTCTTAGTTTTTCAATCCCCTTAGCATCTAATTGCAATGTTTTGTGTCTCTCCATTTTAATTAATTGAATGGGGCATTACTACATGACACCATCAAAATGGTAACTTATCCGCATTCTATTGCAAGGATGAGAACTGTTACGTATGAGATCTTTTTTTCTTTTTTTTTAATTATATGATGTATGATAGAACAATCAAAAGGTCATAGTACATAAAGTCTGTACTATGCACCTGCTTTTATTTTGAATTCTTGGAAAGTAGCTTTTTAAATGTCTACTTGATGCCCTCCATGACCTCTTTTTTCTTTTGAACATAGGCAAGCCCTTCACAGTGGCAAAATGATGTTAAGTTCATCTTGCAAAATCCTGCGGCATTTTTGAGTTGAAATAATAAATGCTGACTGAATTATAAGGACATGCCTGAGAGGCAGAAAAGAAAAGTTAGCCAGAAAAGGAGAGCTGATAAAGGTCGGTGGAACGGTGGCGAGACTCGGTGGTGTGAGGGAGTCTGAGTCTGCAGCTGTCTTCAACTGCCCTCAGGGGGAAAGAGTGAGGTAAAGAACCAGGTGACCTGAAACAGCAGAGAGCGATACCGTGTGTGACTTGCAGCTCAGTGCTGCTTCCCCTTGACAAAATGAGACATGCTTTATTAACCACAATTTGAAAAATGGGGATTTCCCTCTTGGCAGTGGGGCTTGAATGTGGTTACTGATGGCTCTTGTATCCATGGCCATCTGCAAACTCTCAGGTGACTCGCACCGCAGGAGTCTATTCCCCACAGGTCTCATTCATCATAGCCTCAAGGTTTCAGTCAAGTCTTGTACACAGATCATGCACATATTTATTATAATGAACAGGAGTGCAGCATTTGGCAGTGACCCCATTTACAGTGTGGCAGTCCATTACTCACATCAAAGGTAACCTCCATTTTTTCCCCTCACCACTTTTCATCTCCATCAAAACGATCCATCAGGACCCAAATCTGGGATGTATAGAGTGGAGTGATGGACAGATCTTCACACACGTCCCCTTAGAGGAATGATGGATGAGATAGCAGCCGTAGCAGAAACTAATAGGGTTTCACCACCACTATGCCTCTATTTAAAACCATCTCTTGATAATTGTGTGATTCTGTCATTCATCACACAGCGACCTTCAGGCAATCCACTAGACATGACCAGACCCAGTAGCTTCCATCTATGTGAACTCTTGTCACTTTAATCCCTTTCCATCAAGACCTTCTTATGTATAATATCAGAGTTTGAATTTCACAACAGGAATCTATTACAGAAAAGAAAGTACATTTATCCAACCCTAATATTAATATAGCACAGCTTTATTATTATTATAATTAGTCACTGTAAAGTAGATACAAAGGTGTAGAAAAAGGTGATCATTAAATTGCACTATATATATATATTTTTAATTATAGTTTTTGCAGTGTGGCTCTTGGGATAGAAGTGAGACAAATGGATGCTTTTTTTTGCTTTTGAACTCCCCACTCAGAATGTTTTTAAACTGCTCCATAGACTATGAATAATTTAACAACTATGATGGTTTTACTGATACATGACAAGGATAATGATAATAATAATGAACAAATGGGGGAATAGTCAAGAGTTACCAATGGATTTGCATTTGAATGAGTTTGTGTGTCCTCCCTGTTGATTTCACAGAGAAGTAAGAAAGATCAAATAAAGTGTGCACATAAGCACTGAACGTTTGATTATTGAAGGCTATTGAATTGTCAGAATGGCAGTGGTCATGCTGTCGCTTTTTGGTTTGTGTTTTGTAATAAAATCCCTTTAAATCTATGTAATTGATAAAAAAAAAACAAGCAGCAAAATCCAAATTTTGTGTGATTCCATTAATAATTTGTCAAGAAACAAATTATTTTCATCCATATGTTTCTAAACGGTAATTCTGTCTGATAGCCACAATAAAAGCCCATTCATTATTCAGAGTACAGACAGATCTGTGACAAAGCCGCTCTTCATCAGTGGAACAAAGAAAATGTGTTCAGACATAGTAACAGACTTAAAGTCATAGATAAGTTGGTGTACGCGGAACACAAAAGCAAACTGTGCTCACTTTGCATGGAGTTGGCTGCCTTCTGCCAGTCATATCGCTTTCCTGATAGTGGCCTGTCGCTCCCACCCAGGCATGGTTCCAAGGGTCAGTGAAAGTGTGACCTGTTGCAGATGCCTTGGCACAGCTCACTGCAGTTTTGGTGATTATAGTGTTAACTCTTCTCCACATTAAGAACAACTGTCAGTTGTAGCTGAGGTGTTGAGTGTTTTTTTTTTTTAAACTAAAAGTGGTGAAGAAAACCTCGCAGATCACAGTGAGGCATTCCTCCACTACCCTGCCATAACATGAGGTGTGCTGAAGTCGTGAGGACATTTTCTTTAACTTCTCTTGCCCGTTCCCTAGTCATGTTTCTAGATAATGTCCAAGTGTGTCCATGTGAGATCACAGTAGGAAACAGCAAAGCTCTGGATAATTCATAGCATCCTGCCTCCCGCTCTGCTGTTGTGAATGCATCTGACCCAGATAATCTCCCACTGCTTTTTTTAATAAGTGAATGGCGAATTCCGCAAAATGTCTTCACTCAATCTTCCAGAGTTATTGTCTGAAAGCGGCTTTAGGCATGTGGGTCTTTTGTAAGTTATTCTATATTTAGAATCAGCTGAGATTGTGGAGAAGATGAGGTAATATTTTCATTTAACTAAATCAAATCATAAATCACTATGATTACCGCCTAACTCTTGTTAGCTGTAGGTTTGTGGCATACTCCAGCTATTTAATCAATAACCTTTCCCTGCATGGCTTTTGCTTTCCATATCTATTCTGTCACCATAAGTTAATTCTCCACCCGTGTGTGGTTAGATGTACTCTTATAATGCGATGTTACAACATTTTAAGATTGATATCGGCTGTGACGCATCACTGTTTGGGGTTTTGATTACATTTACTTGCTTTCAGGGTGAGGTAACCCGTAAAGATTCACTTTTTTCCAGGGGACAATAACATCTGCCACTTTTCCGGGGAATTCCCATCACATGGCACATTTGACCATGACCAGGTTTAGCCTAGTTTAGCCTCTTACTGCTACACTGTACCTCCTACGTCTATCAGTGCCTTTATGGGTTGCTGGACATTCCCTAAAGAATGCCATCACATTTGGTTGAAAAGCCAGTAATTAAATTTTTTACAGTAATATACATTTAAAAATGCACTTGAAAGTAGAAGTTCTTGGACCGCTGTCACAGCTCTCAGACTCTGTGGAGCTTGTGTTGAGCTCCAGTGACACCTGGCTCCCTGTGGCCACTGACCTAAATAAGCATCTGCCAAGTGTAATGTGGATTAATAGAAAAAAAATCTTGGTTTTATCAAACATGTTTTTTTATATAGTTATTTTTGTTTTTCATTCTCGCGAGTGATCATGAAATAAAATTGGTGTGAACTTAATTAATTTCATTCATGGCCATAAATCTACAAAAACCTTACAATCTGTAGATTTACGATGATATTATAACTACCACTATCAGCCTGATGGAAGTGATATTATTAACCCTGTCTTTACCGTGTCTCTGTTTTTCCTGTGCAGATAAAGAGCACCATGCAATGTATCAACCTCCAGATCAACTACGACGCCAAAGAGTAAGTTGTCCTGTAGCCAACTTCTGTTCCCATCTGTTCCTTTGCTCTCATTCCACCACAGACCCCCAAGAATTGCACTCTTACTAATTAATTCTCTCATGGTAATCACTGACATTTTAGGCCAGAAATGTCACCATTTAGTCAAATTTGACTGACCTGGAACAAGGTCACAGAGCGGCTGCTAATAGGAAATTGTGTTTACAGCAGTGGGTCTTTAATGTTGTTATTAAGCAAGCAAAGCTTATGTATCAGTCACCTTTTGATTTTGATTTCAAAGTGGTAACATAGAAAAGAGTATGACAAAACAAAACAGGGAGTATGAAATGGGAGCAAATATAAGACATGGCATAAGGAAAAATAAACTGTTGTGTAATGCACACATCAAAATCATTTCATTCATACCACATGGAATTATTTGCTAGTGTATCTGTCCATCACTAACCAATCTGCCTAGTTATTACAACAAGCTGGCATACACACAGAAATGATAGCCATAGAAAGACGCAGCGAAATGACAGAAAGCGATAGACAACATCCTCACAGAATGGCTGACTCGTGGCTGTTTTACCTGTGGATGAAATGCAATATATAATCCCTACCGTAATAATACAGTTGTATAATATAGTACCTAATATTGATAATAATAAATCGGCACATGAATCTGTTTTATTTATTAGACCCCCTTTCATAAAAAACAGAAAACATAACTATATTAGAAATCTTCAAAAACTTGTTTATTATTATTTATTTGGCAAATAATAAACTTTTTATACCTACATTTGAGCCGGCTCACTGGGCTTTTTCTCTGAGAAGTCAAACGTTAATCAAGCATTATATTCAAAACTATTATACACAGATTTCTTTGATTAGGAATGTAAGTAGATAACTATAATTGTACTTCTTTATCAAGAAATAAGCATTAAAAACAGCCTTTCGGTTAAATAGCTCCTACATACAACATAACAAATTGCTTTATTAATGATAATTAATAATGCTGTTAATTTGGGGCAGCTGTGGCTTTGGGTGGTGGTCTAATAAATGTGTTAAGCACTATATGTGTAGTGTAATTATGTGTGTTTATAGCTCTTTGATTAGTTTTTTAGTCCGTGATCAGCTTAAAGAACTAAATGTGCATTTGTTTCACTGCAGTGCAGCTGCGCATCACAAATGACAAAGGACTTAAGTGTCAATAGGTTCATATGGGGCGATTGATATTTAAAATGTAAATGGGGTCAACACACTACATGTTGAATTATTAATGTTCTTCACCTGAATGACAGTAGGGGAGAGGGTGAGGGAAGAATGTGCACGATCACTGGAGACACAGATGGCGAAGACTGACAGACTGACACCTCAGTTTGGCGTCTACACAGTATTCCACAGACCCAGCGGTGTGAATGCGTCAGAAGAGGGTGAAGGGATGAAGGAATGGAGGAAATTGGGAGTAATTAGGCAGGAGTGGAATTGCAGGGTGACACTCGGAAAGGCTGCCGTGTCTGAAATGTGAAGTCTACGGCGACATTTGAAGCTAAACTTGATGCAATCTTCACGGCAGATTTCCTTTGGCTTTTCCTTCCAAAGAGAGACGCACAAATGGGAGCACCCACGTTTTCCCTCACTGTAATTAAAGATCCTTAAAAAAAACAGACCTGTGACAACCTTCAGCTGTATTATCCAGGTGTCTAACTGCAGGGTGGAAAATAAACACACACACACATATGTGTATTTATACATATATACCCTATATATATATATATAAATACACACGGTTCAAGTTTGCGTTGTTTATATAAAGTGAACTCATCCTGCTCTGTAGCTCCACAGGGAAAACAGTGCCACTTCAGAGAGCTGTGGTTGCTAACCCTTAGAGTACTGACTGTGCACCTTTCTAGTCAGTCAGGCCCATGTGGATTTCAAGGTGACATATTTGTTTTGTGTGCAAAAGGAGATGTAAGACAAAGAAGGAGAAAGAGAAAGACACTCTCTACGCATTATTGTTTTTTTTGCCTTAAACAGCAAAACTCAAAGCACATTTAAAAACATTTTCACACCAACATCTCTCCGCTCTGTTTGCATTTCCATTAGAAGAGCGTTCTGGTCTGTGGCAGCCCAGAGGATTTGAATGGCATAGGCTCAGTGTAATGGGAATATGGTGATGCAAATTGGCAGGAGTTTTTCTTTTTCTTTTTCTTTTTTTACTGCCTCCTCCTCCATCATCAGTAGCAGCGACACTGCCTTTATATTACCTTGTAATACCTCTTTTACACCACATCATACATTTCTAATATTGACTGTTGTTTAGAAGATGCAAGTCACCTGAGGGTCACGCAGTAGGGAATAAATATTGATGCTGAAATCTGGGCTCACAGATTCTGACTCATTGCAAGGGAAAGTAACAACGCTTCATGATGCAGTCTTCAGTAATACTGTACGAGTGCTGTTCCTGCCAGTGCAGTTACACTTATTTTGTGTTTATATTTAAACGTCAACAATAAAAAACGAGTCTGCACTTTGCATCACTGCCAAAAAAATAAGGGCCACTGGACTTTTTGACCCTGTGTGGAGCCACTACCAGCAGCTCTGTATTAATCTGTAAAATATGAAAATCTTCTTTTTCTTAAATGATTTTTAAAAATAAAATGCACTTTCCTCTCGTTGTCATGGTAACATTTCCAGAGAGAAATCTGTTTCTTATAAACTGGTCTGAGCAAAGTATTTTGTGACTGCCTGTGCTCATTTAGTGAGACGGACTTGATCCTTGATCCCAAATTATTATACGTGGAGATGAGACTCACCAATCTAAAACTATGTGTACTACAACTTTAAAGCAGCTCGAGGCATTTTACGTGAAAACCAGTGAATTAAGAGTAATCAAGCAGCTTGGCTAAAATGTCCAGTTATATTCCAAAACATGAAAGAGTAGAAACACTACACAAAACAATAGAGTGTTTATAAAGTATGTCTTTGCTTGGTTTTCTGTCCCTTCACAGGAGGCCAGACACGGTTAAACAAAAGAACGCCTTCCCGCCAAACTTCATCCACTCTCTGGACTCCACGCACATGATGTTGACTGCCCTCCACTGCTACAGGTATGTTTTACCGTACTGCAATATTATCTGAACATATTAAATAAAGTAGAGCTGCAACTAACAATTATTTTCATGATCGAATAATCTGTTGATTATTTTCTCGATTATTTGAGTAATTGTTTGGTCCATAAAATGGCATGGATGTTGTCAAAACCTGGAAATGATGATATTCTCAAATGCTTTGTTTTGTCCTTGTACCGTAATGATTCAGTTGTAAGGATTTCTTTGTTATGTGGAGCCAAGAAACCAGAAAATTGTCATACATACAAGAAACTGAAACAATCAGAAATCATGTTTTAATCTTGAAAAAAGCTGAAGTTGAACGAAAAAAGCGATTCATTTAGTAATCGATTGATAATTGAGTACTTGTTTCAGCTCTAAAATAAAGTGATTTTATTTTTAAATGCTGTTTCTAATGAGAGCTGAAATTGTCTTTTCATCTAAGTATGACCTCAAATACCTTTGTGAATGTAACATGTTATCAAGTGTTTTTTTTCCTCTCCCCCTGTCCCTCTCTCTCTCTCCCTCCCTCCCCCTCTTTCAATCTTAGTGCTGGTCTGACATTCGTCTCAGTTCACGACTGTTTCTGGACACACGCCCTCACAGTGGACACCATGAACAAGGTATCACATTACAGTACGACCATTGTTTTAACTCCCACATGTCCAGACTCTTTCGCTGTTCCTCGTCCTCACTGTTATTCCCCACCACAGCTATTTCTATCCTGTCCGATCATGGATCGTTAGGGTTTATGTTCTCCCCTTTTTTTTGCTGATTAATTGAAGCTAAATGTGGCTTTGCACATACAAGTCTGTTAATCTGATCCAGGCTCCTCTTTAGTTTATTTTTGTAGATAAATATGCTGACAGTTAGAATAAACACGAGACATATTTGTACGTGCTATTACATAGTGTTTCTATTAAGGTAAAGTCAACTTTTTGCCTTCGCTGCCTCATAAATTAAACAGGCTGTTGACTGCAGGTAGCACAGTCACACAGAGTCTGTCGCGCTGAATTAATGACTATGTGTCTCTGCCGTCTGAAAGTACCCTGTCATCAGGCACCGACTGAAACACAGCGTAGAATAAAATGGACTAAATTACCATAAAGCCCCAATTTTCTGTTTTTTTGTAGCTTCATAGCACTGTAACAATGTTATGTCTTCACCCAATCTACCAACCCAAAGTAGCCACACATTTTTATCTCATTCTCCTGATGTGAGAGTGTCAACCCTCCTCATTACACAGGTGCTTTCACACAACAGCGGGAGATGGGGCTAATAAATACCTTCTTTTTTTCTTTTTCTTTTTATCCTTCACCCATCTATTGTCTGGACTGATTGTTTCTGTGGAAAACTCCATGATTTAAGACTTATTGTTAGTCGCTTTGGATAAAAGCGTCTGCTAAATGACATGTAATGAAATGTAATTTAATACGTGTCTTAGATCTTTTTAATAAGGTGAAAGGTGGTTTGTAAATCTGAGACAGCTTACTAGCTAATTGCAGGTGTAGCTAATAAAGTGGTCAGAGAGTGTATGTATAAAAGTATGTGCTCACACTCATTTTTACTGATAAACACACATTTTTATAACTATAAACAAGAAATACTGAATACTGTAGGAGTGATCCTGATATCTTGCAATCGGTACAGAACATGAATGCCTAATTATTTGAAATTTGCTTACCCCTGACAGATATGTCGGGAACAGTTTGTCGCCCTGCACAGCCAGCCAATCCTTGAAGAGCTGTCCAACTTCCTGCTAAAGAAATACTGCACTGGGCCCATGTGAGTTTATACACCTGCATGTAGGAACAGTATCGCACACATTGACGTCCGAGGAGCTACACCGTAGTTTGCTCATCTGCCTGTATTTTTACGAACGAAATTTACTAGAGACAAACGCAGTGTCTATATTTTATTCACATAAAATATGCCGTACAAAATATTATATAATAGTTACACTCCGTTACCCCCACCTGCATTCTGTCCCTCTCTTTCTGCTTGAATTGTTCTTGCACAACAAGCCATCATTACCATCCGTCCGTGTGTGTATTTATGCTACACTGTAATCTTTATGGACTTTTATGGTATAGACAAATGCTGTCATACAGTTGATACGCGACTCCCACGTGTACACACATTATAAAACTGTCCAAACACTATGTACCCACACGGAAGAAGTTTGATTGTAAGACTGTAAAAGTTATAGTGGTGTGACAGAGTTTTTCCTCCAGTTTGTGTGTGACATTAGACGAGAGATTTTCCTCTCTTCTCTCCGTGTATCTGTCTTCCTGGCTTCAGGGTGGGTTATGCTCGTCATCTGACTGTGTTTTTCTCTCTTTGGGATAATTGGAAACCTTCTCTACAGCCTTTACTGCGTTCCCTTTGTGTCTCTCCCTCTGTCTCTTCAGCGCGCACACACACACACACACACACACACACACACAAAGCTGTTAACTAAACCTAATCTCATTCTCAGATGTGGTTATGTGGGACTTCACTGCAGATGCTCAGGTTGATTCACTTGTCACAATGTGAACCAATTGAAGTTTGTTACCATCTGTTCCATTTTTATTCAATAATTTATGTCTGCGCTGTGTTTTATCTATTTAGTTGTGTTGTATTGTGTTTTGTCTATTTCCTTCTTAAGCTGTGGTGTGTTAAGCTCCCAGAGCCTCTGTAAAATGTACCTGTGGGAGTGACTAATCTTAAAAAACAACCAATTTGTAACCTTAACCACTCCGAATGTGGCACTTGTTGGAATCGCAGTCAACGAAGGTGATGAAGGCACTTAAATGAGAATTTGAAAGTCTGGCTGCCTCAAGTCCTTTTTCCACTTAGCGGAACATTTTGTTTCATTTTGGTATGTCACTTAATTATGTGATTTTTGATTATCAAAGCTTATGAAAGGTACCGAAGTAAGTGGTCCGTACCGTCCCACACATCACTGTGCTGGGTACTCTAGCAGAAGGGCACCGACAGTAAAGGGTGGTACTCTTTTTTTTAACAATGTCAACATACAGGAGTGGTAAATGGGTTGTATTCTTTACAATATCTGAGTTATTGGCAGGCTAAATTGTGCTGTGCTGGCAAGGTGTCATGCTGTTTATGTAGCTGACACAGCTATTGCTTTAAAGCACAAACCACATCCTTGCTTACCGTTCCATAATGTATCATGGCAAGATTAACTGCAGTGTACCACTTGGTGAAATAAAAAAAGAAACTGCTTCTGTGAACACCAAGTTTCTACAGTCTTACATTTGCATTCTCTCTCTCTCTCTCTCTCTCTCACTGTGGCAGAACTGAAGCCAAGAAAAAGAAGTACCAGGAGTACAAGACACTGATGCAGCTGCTGGCCAAAGTGCCTGAGACAGGTCAGCTTTCTGCCTCTTTAACACCTGGGGCCTGTACTACAAAGCATGCTCAACACACTCATAATGTATTTTGTTGTCAGGCCTCACTGAGCCTAATATCCACTGTCCTGGATAACCCTGAACTCACTGGTCATCAACTCAATGAATTGCATCATCATCATCATCATCAAAACCACAAATAAATATGACGTATGACAATGAGGCATTACAGAATAGAGAAGTATAATATGAGCAAAAAATAAGTGTAAAGTATTAGTTGTGATGTTTTCATTAGGTGTGATAAATGTTCCCTCTGTTTAAAGACATTCTGTTAACCATAAAGGACACATGGAATGTCTGGAACAGTAAAAATGTGTCCACTGAGCTATAAAAATATCTTCATTTCTCCGTCTGCATCCAGTAGAAGTGATGACTCTGGTTTACCAGTGACCTGACTGGTCAGTAGTTTGGCCGTCGACAAGTTGTAATATGATCCTCTCAACTTAATGTGCTGTAGAGCAGGATAAGGGGTCATCTTATGTGTTGCCATGGTGATATAAGTTATTGAGATGTAAACATAGTGTCCACCTGAAGTTACTTTGATAACCACAAAGGTTTGTGTAGTTAGGCCTGGGCCTAGTGAACACGCACAGTGTTTGGCCACCTATTGTGACTTCAGCTGCTAGTTTACCATTTTAAAACTGTAGTCTGTAACTTATAAAAACAAACATCTGTCACATTCAAACTAGTATCAACTGACTTCACACAATGCTGGTGAAGCCTGTGAGCTCCTCACTGTATCTCTCAGTGTATAGGTGTTTAGTTCTAATGTTTTGTGTTGCCTAGTGACATGGCCGAGCTACAGTCAGAGGCAGAGAACAACAGTGCTCTTGTAGTTTGCAACCGCAAACCGGTTGGAGTGTGACTGAAAACACAAAGAAGCGCTCACAAAAAAAGTTTCAAAAGGGAATTCTACTGCTCAAAAAAACCCTCGTCTGTCATCAATTTGATGGGATTAACGCTTCTTGCCCCCGCCCGCCCGGCACTGCTGCTATACACACACACAAACGCTCCCTCAATCAGGTCTGATGGTATTGCTTGACAGCCAAGCAGAGACAGAATAATAACATAAACAACAACAAAAATCACTGAAAGCTTTAAAGCCTTGAGTTTAGTATTGTAGCCGGAGCCATGTTGGTTTTTGGAAATACCAAGTAACCATATTTACTCAGAAGTCTTTGTCCACCGTTTGGACTGCACTACCTGTCAAACTCGGTGTCCACGCCCAGTATAGATGCTTTGATTTATCTTCTATTTTACACTTAATAGAATCATACCACACACAAACTCCGTAGTTGGTTTCAGTGGGTTGGCTTTTCTCCAGTTAAGATTAGCATCATAACTCTGCTGTGCTTCCTGCTCTGTTTTATAATTAATGACAGACATTGGTGATTTTTGCAGCAGCGCATTGTCTGTGGTGGTTTTTTGCAGCTGTCTGCCTGTGTTCCCCGGGCTTTTGTTGTTGTTGTTGCTGTTGTTGTTGTTTTGCTGACATGATACACTGTGTGTTCATGTGTACTTGCATGTCAAGTGCTCGTGCCAGATCCCCTTGGTTTCCTCTGATGCCACTGTAAGTGTCTGTCTATTGCAGTGAATGCACTGTACAGCAGCAGAGGCAGAGTGTCTCTGTCTCTCAGGTGGGTGGGAGATTTGCTCTTGCGTAACCCTTCACTCCAACGTCATCTGTGCACTTAACTCTCAGCTTGGCTCTGACAGCTGGGTTGTATAAATTGATTACTGTTAATTTTGCTCCTCCTCTGCATAATCAGCTTATGTGGCTGAGATCAGGCAGGTGTGCTCCTGAGGGGTGAGTGTGTTTGCCTGTGTCCCTGTGTGCTCCCCGTATTAAATCTCCAATAATATACTGAATTCATTGAATTGTTCACTCTGTAGGATTTCATTAGTCATATGAATCGTGCTTTCGTACGTGATGCATGAGGAGATCACATGAGTCAGTGCAGACACCTGGCGGAGAAAAGGCTGGAGAGGACTTGAATAACTTCACAGATGTTTTTTGTCTGAATTATATGATGATAAAGTGGCTGTTACTGAGGCATAGCAAATGCACTAAGTTACTCAGTGTGCCCATGTCCTTCCTCTGTTCAGGCTTATACCTCAACTTTCATTGAATACAACAAAGATAAATGAAGGCTGTCATCACGGAGTGCAGTATATGCTTCAACACTTTGGTACACAGTGCAGGACGTCTGTCTTTTACCATGATGACATAATCACCTGTTTGAAAGTATAATGACACCAGAAAAGTTCAAAACAGCAACTACAAAGTACATGTGTGTTATCAAGAAGGCATACAGTTGCAGACTGTTCTGTATTAACACCACCAAAGTGTTATATTTTGACAAGAACCAAGACACAAGTAGGTAGCTGCACTGTTATTGGGGTTATTGGGGCTTTTCCTCAGTGGTGTATGTACGTAGCTTTCAGAGAGACACAGGGAGAAGGGCGGGGCCTCACCCAGTGCTAAAATTTGTATTCTACTCCTATGTTCAATTTCATAGAACATTTACTGGTGCCCAATAAAACTATAACGTTACATCTAATCTCCTATTTGTCTCTAACAAAAAGAAATACCCTACTTTTCTGTTCATGGCAATTGAAGTTCAGTCCTCAGGCCAAACACATTCATCAGGAGAATTTGTGGCTTAATGTAGTTCAGATGTTTTCTTTATGTCTTAGGATTAACAATCGCATTAATGTCCCATCTTACGCTCAGTGGATTTCAAACCATAAGTGCATACAAAACTTGCTTTCTTCCTGAACAGATCTTTCCAAATAGAACATCATCTACAGATTTTTTTGTCACATGGATAGTTGGTTATTATTCTTTCAATTGATTGAATAATCCAAAAATGAATACAGTATATTCCCTGCAAGGTACGTGGACTTAATGACCACTATAATTGTGTTTATATATTTTCATCCATGTGTACCCTTCTCCTCATTTGGCAGCATCATCCAGAGCATTGTAGCATGCTGGTAGCAAACCATTCCTAAGATAAGTTTGTGAGAGCTTATTGAACATGTAACGTCACTCTTTTCCTTGAAGATGTACTGCCAGGTGACAGTTTGAGTATTAGTGTTAAAGCAAGATAGTCACATCTGTATCTCTGTGCGTGTGAGCATACTATCTCAACATACTGTCTTTCTTAAAACCTGCTTTACTTGGGATTTACTCGGTTTATCAACTATCCACTGATTTAAACCTGCTGTGACGCTTTGTCTCTCGTCTCTCCAGGTGAATTTGACCTCGAGCGGGTGAAAGAATCCACTTATTTCTTCAGCTGAAAGGTTCGTGAGGGACGAGCCGGCGGAGGAAGATGAATGGAATTGACAGAATGCAGCGGGGGAGCTGCAGAACCCAGGGTCGCAACTGGTCTTGTCTCCCCCAGACATCAGCACATCGATCCAGCTGCATCCCGCCTGCCTACTGGTCTGCAGGCTGGTTGGAGCTGCTGGAGGCGTTCACACACAGTGAACCTGCCTGATTAAGTGACTGGTGTGTTGATGGAAGGGAAAGGTGGTTCACTCATCCAGGCGAAAAAGATGAGGGAATGAGATGTTATGGCTTCAGTCAGTGTAAAGTACCTCTTATAATGATGCTTAGGACATATTCAGGTGTGAGAGAATGAGTGTGTGTGTGTGTGTGTGTGTGTATGAGCCGAACAGACTTGAATCACATGTGAAGTGTGTTAATTACTAGTGATGGGTGGTGTGTGTGTGTGTTTTCATGCTGTGGAGACCACAGAGCACTGACCTGCCTCTGCTACTACCCCACCTCATCATCGATCTATCACTCACTGCTCTCTGACTCAACGTTTCAAACTTTTTTTTCTCAATAACTATTACAGAAGAGACTTCTTGAGTGGCCAAAAACGGGTAACCTGGAACAACGAGACAAGCAAAGACGGATGAATCGAGGTGCTTACAGACGGCATTGTGTCCCGGTGTCCTGTTGACCCGTATGGTTGTGGTGTGACAAAGCACTTGGCAGTCGCGATAAAATAAATGTGGTTCTTAAAATGTTCCGTCATTCATTCGCTGGTTCAAATGAAATATAGTTAAGTCTGCATATTTCTATTCTTCTGTGCATCATGAAAAACGAAGGCCTCCCTTTAGATGCACCACAAAAGCCTTTGCAGGCTTCACTAATCAAGTCAGATCTTATTTTTCTGGGCCAGTGCCGACTCCAGAAGTAAAAATAGCAGAAGTGCTATCTGATCGTTGCTGGAAACATTACAGCAGTTCCAGACAAAAGGTGCTGTGGATGTTCAAAGGGAAATGTAGGCTCAGCCAAACAAAGCTGGCTGAGCGACAATCTAGTGAAACGGAGATAATCTTGGAGGGGCCATATTGTACTGATGACACAATATGTTTCCATGTGATTTGCATGGCAACGTGTCCATGCAGATGCTCTTCATATGTGGCGATGTAAACTCGAGGATTCTGTTTGTTTTTTATACAAATGAGCCATCTTTGTTTTTTTACTGCTCTCTGTGAGAAGCAGCCAATTTAAAGGTACATTCGCACACTGAATGACAAGTTTGAGTTTGAAGGGTTTCGGAGTTCTCACCTGATTAGCATCGATAACACAACCTCATTTCCCTTTTCATGTTTATAGACATTTCAAATAAAAGCAGCAAACCTTTAATGGCACCAGAAAACAACATTAATGCAGACGTTTTCTAATGAGAATGGAAAAATATGCCTCAAGTTGTTGTTGTTTTTTTGTCACATGTTGGAGAAGATGTCACTCATATCACACACAAAATGTGAAGCTACAGGCAGAAGATGTTAATGTAGCTTTGCATAAGGAATGGAAACAAAGGAAAATGTCTTTATTTAAAGTTATCGAAACAGGACTAGAGCCAGTGTCGTACATGAGTCCAGGATTCAGATTCATGTTTAGTCAGAGACATGGGTCTCAGCCTCAGGTCTGCAGGAAAGTCTTTTACAAGCATCTGGCAAGGCTTTAGCCAATCCACCGTCAGAACTCCACAAAGAGGCGGTCCTCTCTGCTTGTGAGGTTAAGCTGTTTGTTGTTGTGAATAATCCAACCCCCCCCCATTACAAACATGTTCAGAAGGTGACGCAGTGAGACAGCAGAAGGATCTCGGCCAAAAATACATCACTGACTGCAACTTTAATGCTGCAATATTGCTTCATCATTGCTGTAACTTTGCACTTATATTGTGAAATTTGGGGGTTTTGAATATTGGATTTTATGTGTGTCTTTTTCCATTGCCCAATGTATTCATTTTTCCCAGTGTCGAACCAATACTAGGAATTAGTATTGCATCAGCTCATCTCTGCTGCCCAGAGACATCCTGTATTGAAACTCTAGTTACACAACAAGAATAACATCTTTCAAAGAGTCATTCACTTTAACTATTTACTTTATTTCATTTAAACTGACATCAGTCAGCTCAACCACGCCTCCTTAAATCTAAAAAGTAAAGCAAACTAAGCCCAGGTGTCCTCGCAGCAGGCATTAGCCCAGTGTGTGTCTCCGTCTCCCCTTCATCTCTTTGAGGTCATTCATCAAGGACACTGCTCTCTCCTGTAAAGTGCTCCGAGGATCGCACGTACTTTACACGTATCGCATTTCACAACCAAACTTCTGACGTAAGAAAAAAACTACATGACCTGCGCTTTAAACCCAGGAGTTGTCATGGGTGGATGAACGGATGTATGGTGAAGTATATAAGGTGGATGCTGAGGGTATAAGTGGCTCAATCAATAGCTGTGACTCATGCCAGAGGGAGAGTGTGATGGCTAACAACTGACTCTAAAATACTGGTGCTACAACACTCACGTCTCACTGCATGTCTCGGGGGTTTGCAGAGAAGTGGCTCATGGATCAGATAATCTTGACATCCATTTTTGTTGGGGATGACGTGCACTGTGTAAGCTGTGTCGCGTGTAAACTACCGTTGACTTTGGCTGCTGGCGTAAACAGGATATTGAAGATGTCCTTACAGCAAATTGCAGCTGCTGTGTGTCTTGATGGGTCTGTCTCCCCTTTCTCTGGGGTGATACCAAGGATGTCTGCACCAGTGCAACCTGCTGTAATGTAAATGCACTGTGATCCTGCTTTATTTTTTCTTATTGAAAAGCCTTTTTTTTTTGTTGAGGTAGTGAGATACCTCACTCATGTTGAAATAGAGCTCAGCACGCTCACCTGAGCTTGAATTATAATACAATTTGTTCCTCAGCACTGGAAGAGTCTGGGTAACATCACACCTTCTGTTTTCAGCGTTTCCTAGATTTGATTTTTTTTTTTTTCTTCCACGTGGACTTGGGTTCATCCAACTCACGAAGGTGTGCAGCTGGACTTCATCGAGTGGAGAAAATGCCCCGAACTATGAATGAGAATGGCAGTGGAGCACCTGCCATTCATTTAATTGGTTCAGTATCCGTCCATTAACTATGGCTGTATTTGAAAATCAAGGCCTGTGCATTATCCCTAAGAGTTAAGATTGTCAGTGCTTCAAAACCAAATCATGCAGGGATTAATTGTGATTTGATTTTTTTATTTGCAGAAAAAACCCCACAATATTCTTAATCAGTTGAATTTTAAATTATATTTCTGGTCTGAAAAGGAGTTAATTCTACACTTGTAGGCTTCCAGCTAGAAATCTGCAGGTAAAAATGAAGGACTACAATTAACAGCTCCTTTAAAAATTCAAACATTGATCATTTAATATCTGTTTTTATATCCACTTAAGACACAATAGAAGACCTCAAACGCCATGTTTGCTGATCTGGTGAGACTGACTGTGTCACTCACGGACGTTAAGTGTATCACATTTAGCGCAGACAGTTGTGTGGGGCTTTTAGTGAGCTCTTTATTCCAGTCACAGGATCATCAGACAGTGGACACTGTAGAAGTGTTGCTCACTATCTGCCAGACATGCCAGAGCTGGAAGCTGCTCTTCGATAGCTCGACCACTCACTCTCACTGAGAGCACTTTGATTTCTCTGCCAGGCTCTCGGGATCTCCCAGCCTATCTCCTGCCGTGGCGTCATGAGTGGCCGACACTCAGCAGCACCAGCGAGGGAGCAGAGTGTGCACACAGTTCTGGTGGAGAGCAAATGGGACCAGAGATCCGTGACAGTGAGGGAGAGGAAGCAAGGGGCAGCACAGTGTGGAGAGGTGGAGAGTGTGCAATCTTCTCCTCTTAAGGAACATTCTTTGCTATTGTACATAGCTCATGCAAAAACTGGACGGAGTCTTCCAGTTTGTTGGGTGAAGGTAGTCAGGATGTAAGAATACACTGGATAACCACCAGGGGGCTAACTCAGCTGGTTGCAAAAACAACATGATGTCTATTTAGTGCCTGCTGCTGCAAGGCATATTAGTTAGACTCAAGAGTACTCAGGAGAATGCATTGCAGGGCAAGCATCTCTTGTTATTCTTCCGCGTTTCTTCTTCTTGATATTATTCCTCATTTAGGAGAAGACCAAGCCCACTTTGGAGCATCACAGTGTCGTCACACTGTCGTCATACTCCCCTCTGGAACTCGAGTTCTATGATTTTTTTGTATCATTTTGGACGACTTAGAATAATATGACTTTTTTGACCGACATACTATACTATGACTTTTTGTCAAAATTTGGACGACATACTATACTAAGACTTTTTTGTCTCATTCTGGACAACATACTATACTATGATTTTTTTGTCTCATTTTGAACGACATAGTAAACTATGACTTTTTTGTCTCATTTTGAACGACATAGTAAACTATGACATTTTTGTCTCATTTTGGACGACATAGTAAATTATGACTTTTTGTCTCATTTTGGACGACAAACTAAACTATGACATTTTTGTCTCATTTTGGACGACATAGTAAACTATGACATTTTTGTCTCATTTTGGACGACATACTAAATTATGACATTTTTATCTCATTTTGGACAACAAACTAAACTATGACATTTTTGTCAAATTTTGGACGATATGCTAAACTATGACATATTTGTCTCATTTTGGACGACATACTAAACTATGACATTTTTGTCAAATTTTGGAAGACATACTATACTATGACTTTTATGTCTAATTTTGGACTACATACTATACTATGACTTTTTTCACTGATGTTGGACGACATACTATACTACGACGTTTTTGACCAATTTTGGACAACTTACTATGACTTTTTTTTACCTATTTTGGACGATGTACTATACTATGACTTTTTTGACTGATTTTGGACGACATACTATACTATGACTTTTTTGACAAAATTTGGATGACATACTTTACTATAATTTTTTTGACTCATTTTGGATGACATACTTTACTATGACTTTTTGACTCATTTTGGACGACATACTATACTATGACATTTTTGTCAAATTTTGGGCCGACATACTATACTATGACATTTTTGGCCGATTTTGGACGACATACTATACCAGGACTTTTTGGTCTCATTTTGGACGACACACTATACTATGACTTTTTTGACCATTTTTGGACAACATACTATACTATGACTTTTTTGACAAAATTAGGAAGGCATACTATACTATGACTTTTTTGACCGATTTTGGGCGACATACTATACTATGACTTTTGACGTTGAGCGACATACTATACTATTACTTTTTTGACCGATTTTGGACGACATACTATGACTTTTTTGACTGATTTTGGAGGACATACTATACTATGACTTTTTTGACTGATTTTGGACGACATACTATACTATGACTTTTTTGACCGTTTTTTGACTAATACTATATAATGACTTTTTTGTCAAAATGTGGACGACATACTACACTATGATTTTTTTTTACCTATTTTGGATGACATACTATACTATGACTTTTTTGTCTCATTTTGGACGACATACTATACTATGACTTTTTGTCAAATTTTGACTGACATACTATACTATGACTTTTTTGAAAATTTTTTGAAGATATACTATACTATGACTTTTTTGACCTATTTTGGACGACATACTATACTATGACTTTTTTGTCAAAATTTGGAAGACATACTATACTATGACTTTTTTGTCAAAATTTGGAAGACACACCATACTATACTGTGACTTTTTTGATCGATTTTGGACGACTTACTATACTATGACTTTTTTGTCTCATTTTGAACGACATACTATACTATGACTTTTTTGTCTCATTTTGAACGACATACTATACTATGACTTTTTTGACCGATTTTGGAAGACATACTATACTATGACTTTTTGACCTATTTTGGATGACATACTATACTATGACTTTTTTGACAAAATTTGGAAGACATACTATACTATGACTTTTTTGACCATTTTGAATGACATACTATACTATGACTTTTTGACCGATTTTGGACTTACTATACTATGACTTTTTGTCTTTTTGGACTGATTGCACTTTTGACCGATTTTGACTTACTATACTATGACTTTTTTGTCTCATTTTGAATGACATACTAGACTATGACTTTTTTGACCGATTTTGGACGACTTACTATACTATGACTTTTTTGTCTCATTTTGGACGACATACTATACTATGACTTTTTGACTGATTTTGGAAGACATACTATACTATGACTTTTTTGAAAATTTTTTGAAGATATACTATACTATGACTTTTTGTTTAATGACGACATACTATACTATGAATTTTGTCAAAATTTGGAAGACACACCATACTATACTATGACTTTTTGACGTTTTGGGCGACTTACTATACTGACTTTTTGTACATTTTGACGACATACTATACTATGACTTTTTGACCCGATTTTTGGAACGAAATACTATTCTAGGACTTTTGGTCTCATTTTTGGGCTGACACACTATACTATGATTTTTGACCGATTTTGGAAGACATACTATACTATGACTTTTTTGACCGATTTTGGACAACATACTATGACATTTTTTACCTATTTTGGACGATGTACTATACTATGAATTTTTGACCGTTTGGGACATACTATGACTTTTTTGACGGAAGACATACTACTTTTTACTATGACTTTTGACCTATCTTGGACTGACATGCTACTATACTGACTTTTGGTTATACTGTACTATGACTTTTTTGACAACATTTGGAAGACATACTATACTATGACTTTTTTGACCGATTTTTGACGACATACTATACTGTGACTTTTTTGTCTCATTTTGAACGACATACTATACTATGACTTTTTTGACCGATTTTGGACTAAATACTATTCTAGGACTTTTTGGTCTCATTTTGGATGACCCACTATACTATAATTTTTTTGACCGATTTTGGAAGACATACTATACTATGACTTTTTTGACCTATTTTGGATGACATACTATACTATGACTTTTTTGTGAAAATTTGGAAGACATACTATACTATGACTTTTTTGTCTCATTTTGGACGACATACTATACTATGACTTTTTTGACCGATTCTGGACGACGTACTATACTATGACTTTTTTGTCTCATTTTGGACGAGAAAAGACAGTTTTACAACAGAGGTCTATAGCTCAGGCCTGGACACTGCCTTGTTTGGGCTCCAGTCATCTTAGAGAATGTATATATAGTTCAACAGATATACTTTTTTTTTCAGGGACGTGATACCTAGACAACGGGAGACAGCGGGGACCATTTTTTGACTTCTCTGTCCATCACCACGTGGCTTCTATACTCAGAGTGTGCCCTACAATGGGCAAAGGCGATGCATAGGATGACGTCAGCTAGCCTTTAAAAAAAGTGTGGGCCTGCTCCAAAAGGCCAGAGTTGTTCAGAGATTCAGCTGAAACAAACTCTCTCAAGTAAACTGAAGTGCTTGATCTGATGGTTGATCTGTGACGAATAAAATCCTCTTTATTCGATATGCAAGCCCTTTGTCAGTCAGTTTCTTTCTGCACCATCATCTCACCACCATGTTGTTCTTCAAAGAAAGAAGCCTGATTAAAAGACAAAAGTCATAGAATAATTTGTCATTCAAAATCGGTCAAAAAAGTCATAATTTACTATGTCGTCCAAAATCGGTCAAAAAAGTCATTTTATAGTTAGTTGTCCAAAATCGGTCAAAAAAGTCAAAATTTACTATGTTGTCCAAAATGAGACAAAAATTTCATAGTATAGTATGTCGTCCAAAATCACTCAAAAATGTCATAGTTTAGCATGTCGTCCAAAATTTGACAAAAATGTCATAG